>NW_027590499.1:0-295874 GCF_964213995.1 Mustelus asterias
TTAGGCAGCCATTTGGCGTTTCTTCCCAGTGGCCATTTCGTGTGAACGCAGCACTGAGATATTTCTGACAGAGTTGTCTCTTCACTAAAGTAACGTTAGTATTTTAAATGTGACAGATACGCAGCTATGGAGACACAAACGAGGGCTGTATTCCCAGGAATTTTGGAGTGTCAGGGACAATTTGATCCAAGTTGTCAGGAGAATAATGGAAACTGATAGCACAGAGAGAGAGAAATGTTTCTTGCTGTTTATCCACCTCCTCCAGTCCCACCATCCTCCCATATCTGTTTTCCTTTCATTCTGGCTCCGTGACCATCCACAATTTGAATCGTTTCCCCATTGGGAGCTGTGTCTTCATCTGCGTGGGCTCCAACTCTGGAATTCCTTCCCTGAACGTTTTACTCAAATACATCCATGGGATGTGGGCCTGGCTGGTTCTGCCAGCGTTTACTCCTCGTCCCTAATTGCTCATGAACTGAGTGGCTTGCTAGGCCATTTCAAACAGCATCTAAGAGTCAACCACATTGCTGTGAGGCTGGAGTCACATGTAGGCCCGACCAGGTAAGGACGGCAGATTTCCTTCCATAAAGGACATGAGTGAAGCAGATTGGTTTTCTCCATTTTAACACCTCCTTTTCCTCCAATTAAAATAGTTCGTAAAAACCATCTGGCCAAACCTTTGGGACATGTGACCCTAAACTCTCCTGTGACTCGGGGTCAAATTTCTCACATTAAGGCTCCTGTGAAGCATCTTGGGATGATACTGTTCAAGGTGCTATATCAATGCAAGTTGTTGTTGTGTGTGTCTGAGTGTCAGCTTCTGTCCATGTCCAGGACACTGCAGGTAACAGAGAATGATTCACTCTGGGCTGCGATTGTACATCTCGTGTGTGTCTCAGTATCAGCTCTGAAACATGTACAGCACTATCCCATCCTGTTTCTGTGTCTCTCTGCCTCTGTATCTGTATCTCTCCCTCTCGCTCCATCTCTCTCCCCATGACTGAAACAAACGAGAGTTTAAATCCCACACTGGGATGCTGTTCAATGTGAGTTCAGTTTTCCCAGAAATAAAAATCCTCAATTAAAAATTCCTTTGACACAGCAGAGGGAACTTTTCTCAAAGTGAATTTGCGGCTGTCTTTAATTTGAACCCAAGTTTTCAATATGGGGGTGGCACAGTGATGCAGGGGTTAGCACTGCTTCCTCACAGTGCCAGGGACCTGCCTTCGATTCCCAGCATGGGTCACTTTCTGACTGGAGTTTGAACGTCCTTCCCATGTTTGTGTGGGTTTCCTCCGGGTGCTCCGGTTTCATCCCACACTCCAAAGATAGAACAAAGAAAATTACAGCACGGGAACAGGTCTTTCGGCTCTCCAATCCTGCACCGACCATGCTGCCTGACTGAACTAAAACCCCCTACCCTTCCGGGGACCATATCCCTCCATTCCCATCTTATTCATGTCTTTGTCAAGACGCCCTTGAAAAGTCACTATCGTATCCGTTTCCACTCCCTCCCCTGGCAACGAGTTCCAGGCACCCACCACCCTCTGTGTAAAAAAACTTTCCTCCCACATCTCCTTTAAACCTTGCCCCTCGCACCTTAAACCTCTGCCCCCGAGTAATAACTCTTCCACCCTGGGAAAAATCTTCTGACTATCCACTCTGTTCATGCCCCTCATAATCTGGCAGACTTCTATCAGGTGTACAGGTTAGGTGGATTGGCCAAGCTAAATTGTCCCTTAGTGTCAGGAGGAGTGGCTGAGGTAAATGTGTGGGATTATAGGGATGGGGCCTGGGTGGGATTGTGGTCAGTGCTGACTCGATGGGCCGAATGGCCTCCTGCACTACAGGATTCTATGAACCCTGTTCTGTATTTGGTTTGGGATTGTTTGTTGAAAAGTGTAGTTGAAGTGTTACTCTGTAATGCTGGAATTTAGGCTACGGGATGATTGGATCAAAAACTTCAAGATAATAAGGGGAATGGAGAGGACTGATAAAGAACAACTTTTCCTGCTGGTTGGGGAGTCCAGGACTTGGGGACATTGGATTTCAAACAATGTTGAGGATTTTAGACTTGTAGGAGTGGAATTCAGAAACACTTTGCCACACCAGCTGTGATATTAGTTTGGAACTACCTTCTATAATTCGCAGTTGATGCTCAGTCGCTTATTAATGTTTAACTCTGAGGTCGATAGATTATATTTTTATACAGGAGAAGCAATTTAAAATCAATGGGTCAATGTTAAAATGGATGCAGGAACAGAGAGACCTGGGCTTTCAGTTCAGTTTTACATCTTAAAGATTCAACCTGGGGCTCAGAATCTGTCAGTTGAATCTACTTTTCCCTCCTGATAAAGTGTCAACAATGTGACAAAAGGAGACATTCCTGCACAGTGGGGTTGGGAGGTTGTTTGAAAGGAGATTCAGATTGTATCAGAAAGCGTCAATTAGATTGTGTCTCTTTGGAGAACGCGCATATTTCACAGGAAACGCCCCGAGATAAAGACTAGTTTCACCAATGTCTGAGTAACTTTCAAAGTCTGCAGACGCAGGAAGGGGGCAGAGATATTGTAATATTCAGAGCAGGAGATGGGGGACAATCACAGAATTGAAGATGTGAGGCCATCTCCTGTTTCCGAATGCCAGTGTTTAGCTGTTAAACTTTAGTCCTGTGCTAATAATTCCAAGTTTGCAAACCCACACTTTGCTGTTGTGAATTAGAGTTGTGAATTTTCTGAAATTGGTTGTGTAATAAAACTCGGTGCAGGATGCAATGATTCCCATTCTGCCTGCTGCTGCAAAGCCCCCGTGTCTGTCTCAGTTTCATCGTATTTATCAATGATTTGAGATCCTAGAATCATAGAATCCCTAAAGGGCAGACCATTCGGCCCATCGAGTCTGCATCGACCACAATCCCACCCAGGCCCGATTCCCGTAATCCCATCTATTTACCCTGTTAATCCCCTGACACTAAGGTCAATTTATCATGGCCAATCCACCTAACCCGCACATGTTTGGACTGTGGGAGGAAACTGGAGCACCCGGAGGAAACCCACGCAGACACTGGGAGAACTCTACACAGACAGCGAGCTGAGGCTGGAATTGAACCCGGGTCCCTGGCGCTGTGAGGCAGCAGTACGAACCACTGAGCCACCGTGCCGCCCTAATGTGAAATGTCTTAACTGAATGGTTCCAAGAGTGAAAGATGGATTTCATTGGAGACAATTGTGTGGTCACCCACTTTAAAAATGATAGAACAGATTGCTTTATGAATGGGGAAAGGCTGGAAAGAGTGGAGGCCCAAAGAGACTTGGGGCGGTCACATCAACATCGAAAATAGGAGGAGGAGGAGGCCATTCAGCCCTTCGAGCCTGACCCACCATTCAACACTATCATGGCCGATCCTCTGTCTCAATGCCATACCCCAGCGCTCTCCCCATACACCTCGACACCTTTAGAGTCTAGAAATCTATCTCTTTCCTTCTTAAATATATTCAGTGACTTGGTCTCCACAGCTTTCTGTGGGAGAGAATTCCACAGGTTCACCACCCTCTGAGTGAAGAGGTTTCCCCTCATCTCAGTCCCAAATGGCCTCCCCCGTTTCCTGAGACTGTGACCCCTTGTTCCAGACACCCCCAGCCGGAGGAAACAATATCCCTGTATCCAGCCTGTCCAGCACTGTCAGAATTTTATACCTTTCAATTAGATCCCCGCTCACTCTTCTACATTCCAGTGAATACAGGCCCAGCCGACCCAATCTCCCCTCAGACATCAATGCTGCCATCCCAGGAATCAGTCTGGTGAACATTCACTGCTCTCCCTCTGTGGCAAGTACATCCTTCCTCAGATAAGGAGAGGAACACTGTACACAAGACTCCAGGTGTGGTCTCACCGAGGCTCTGTCCAGCTGCAGTAAGACATCCTTGCTCTTCTACTCCAATCCTCTTGCAATGAAGGACAACATCCCATTGGTCGTCCTAACTGCTTGCTGTAGCTGCATGCTTGCTTTCAGTGACTGGTGTTCTCAGATACCCAGGTCCCTTTGTACAACATTTCCCAATCTATCACCATTCAACTAATACTCTGCCATTCTCTTCCTCCGTCCAAAGTGGATAACGTCACATTTATCCACATTATTCTGCATCTGCCATGTATTTCCCCACTCACTCAACTTGTCTAAATCACCCCGAAGCCTGTTCACATCCTCCTCATCACTCACATTCCCACCAAGTTTCGTCTCATCAGCAAACTTGAGAATATTACGTTTGGTTCCCTCATCCAAATCACTGATGTGTTTTGTGAATATCTGGGACCCATTACTGACCCCTGCGGGACCCCACTCGTCACTGCCTGCTACTTAGAAAAAGATTCATTTATTCCTGTCTGTGCGGAGTCCGCATGTTCTCCCTGTGTCTGCGTGGGTTTCCTCCGGATGCTCCGGTTTCCTCCCTCAGTCTGAAAGATGTGCTGTTTAGGGTGCATTGGCTGTGCTAAATTCTCCCTCAGTGTTACCCGAACAGGCGCCGGAGGTTGGTGACTAAGGGATTTTCACAGTAACTTCATTACCGTGTTAATGTAAGCCGACTTGTGACACTAATACATAAACTTCTAAACTTCTTTCAATTCTAAATTAGGAAGCACTTCTTCACACGAGATGTGGTTAAAGTTTGGTACTGTCTTCTGTAAATGAGCCCTCCCTATATCCCCCAGTCCCACCATCCTCTGATATCTGTATTCCTTTAATCCTGGCTCCCTGACCATTCCCCATTTTAATCCTTTCACCATTGGGGTCTGCAGTTCACTGTGTGGCTCCAACTCTGGAATTCCTTCCCAAAACTCTCTGTCTTCATACCTCCCTTTCCACCATTCAGACACTTCCTAATAACAACCCCTTTTTGACCAGATCTTTGGGGCAATTCTTTTGTCCCTAAACTCGCCTGTGACTCGGCTTCTAATTTTTCACTCCAGGCTCCTGTGAAGCATCTGAGGACGTTTCTGTTCAAGGTGCTATATCAATGCAGGTTGTTGTTTTATGTGTCTGAGTGTCAGTTTCTCTCAATGTCCAGGACACTGCAGGTAACAGAGAATGATTCATTCCCCACTCAACCATTACCATCAAGCCACGGGGTCAACCTGGCATCCCTTAAAAATGAGGTGTCAACCTGGTGAAGCTCCCAAACAGGAGCGGGCAGCACGGTGGCACCAGTGGTTAGCACTGCTGTATCACAGCACCAGGGACACAAGTTCATATCCAGCCTCGGGTCACTATCTGCATTGGTTTCCTCCGAGTGCCGCTCTTCCTTCTCTCAGCCCAAAGATGTGCGGGTTCGGTGGATTGGCCATGCTAACATTCCCCATAGTCTTAGGGGGATTAGCAGGGTAAATACTTTGACTTGATTAATTATTTTGATTTGATTTATTATTATCATATTAGTATACAGTGAAAAGTCTTGTTTCTTGCGCGCTATGATAATCCTCTTGCAATGAAGGCCAACATGGGTGTCACAGTGGTTAGCTCTGCTGCCTCACAGTGCAACGGACCCGGGTTCAATTTTGGTCTCGGGTCACTGTCTGTGTGGAGTTTGCACGTTCTCCCCGTGTCTGCGTGGGTTTCCTCCGGGTGCTCCGGTTTCCTCCCACACTCCAAAGATGCGTGCGTTAGGTTGATTGGCCGTGATAAATTGCCCCTTAATGCCAGGGGGATTAGGATATTGTGAGTGAGACTGTGGGACTGTTCTCTATCTGTGTGTGTGTGAGACTTTGCGTGTATCTATGTGTGTGCATCACTGCGTTTGTGTGTGTTTCACTATCTTCCTGTCTCTCAGTCCCCCAGTCCCAGAATCTGCTTCTCTTTACACAGATGCCGCCTGTCCTGCTCAGTATTCCGGCATTGACTATTTCACAATCTGAGGAGTTGTGAATGCTGCGATCATCAGCGAACATCTCACCTATGGAGGGAAGGTCAGTGATGGAGCAGCTGAAGATGGTTGGGGCCTCGGACACTCACCCTGAGGAACTCCTGCAGTGATGTCCCGGGACTGAGAGGATCGGCTTTGAGATAATCGGCACATTGGGGGAAAGCTTGGAAAGCAGAGGATGCTGATTTAAGGTAAATGGCGACAGCGGCAACATGAGGCAATATCTGTGGCTTTGGAGTGATCCTTGTTGTACCCCACTATTAGCTGCTTACCCACCTGAATATCTCACTGTTACTCTCTGCATTACTATCTCATCACTATCTCTCAGTGACTCTGCCTCTCTCCATCTCTCCGCGGAAATTATAATGGGGAGCAAAGAAATGGCAGCAGAATTGAACGTATACTTTGGTTCTGTCTTCACAAAAGAGGCACAGATAACCTGGCAGAAATGTTAGGGAACCAATGGTTTAGTGAGAGTGTGGAATTGAATTGAAGGAAATCAGTATTAGTAAGAAAATGGTGCTGGGGGAATGAATGGGGTTAAAGGCTGACACAGCCCCAGGGCCTGATAATCTACATCCCAGAGTATTAAAGGAAGCGGCGCTGGAAATATTGGATGCTTTGCTGGTCATCTTCCAAAATTCTATAGACTCTGGAGCAGTTCCTACAGATTGGGGGGTGGCAAATGTAACCCCACTATTTAAAATCATCTTTTCACTTGCGTGTAATTTATCACAGAACACGGGCAGCATGGGCTTATCGAGAATGACGGGATAGTGTTGGGGTGGAGAAGTTATTCCTTCAAGTGGGAATCAGTGTAGTTTTGAAATGTGTTGAGGGTTTCTGCCTCTCCCCATTCAATCCTTCCCAACTACTCTATCGAGGCTCCTTCTCACTTTCTACCAGACAATTATTTGTGTTCGAGAGCGGGTGCAGAGGAGATTGAAATGAAACAGACAGACAGTTAACTTCAACACTGAGAAATGTGAAGTGATGCACTTTGGACGATAAGTTGAGGAGAGAATCCATAAACCAACTGGGAACAAGTTAATTCATGTGCAGGTAAAGGGAAACCTTTTATACCTCCATCAATCTGTGTCTCTCTCTTTTTCTCACTCTCTGTGTCTGTGTCTTCTGTCCATCTCTCCCTTTCTGGGATATCTGTGAAAAATATCCACAAATATCAGGCAGCCATTTGGCGTTTCTTCCCAGTGGCCATTTCGTGTGAACGCAGCACTGAGATATTTCTGACAGAGTTGTCTCTTCAATAAGGAAAGTTAGTATTTTAAATGTGACAGATATGCAGCTATGGAGACACAAACGAGGGCTGTATTCCCAGGAATTTTGGAGTGTCAGGGACAATTTGATCCAAGTTGTCAGGAGAATAATGGAAACTGATAGCACAGAGAGAGAGAAATGTTTCTTGCTGGTTATCCACCTCCTCCAGTCCCACCATCCTCCCATATCTGTTTTCCTTTCATTCTGGCTCCGTGACCATCCACAATTTGAATCGTTTCCCCATTGGGAGCTGTGTCTTCATCTGCGTGGGCTCCAACTCTGGAATTCCTTCCCTGAACGTTTTACTCAAATACATCCATGGGATGTGGGCCTGGCTGGTTCTGCCAGCGTTTACTCCTCGTCCCTAATTGCTCATGAACTGAGTGGCTTGCTAGGCCATTTCAAACAGATTCTAAGAGTAAACCACATTGCTGTGAGGCTGGAGTCACATGTAGGCCCGACCAGGTCAGGACGGCAGATTTCCTTCCATAAAGGACATTACTGAAGCAGATTGGTTTTCTCCATTTTAACACCTCCTTTTCCTCCAATTAAAATAGTCCATAAAAACCATCTGGCCAAACCTTTGGGACATGTGACCCTACACTCTCCTGTGACTCGGGGTGAAATTTCTCACATTCAGGCTCCTGTGAAGCATCTTGGGATAATACTGTCCAAGGTGCTATATAAATGCAAGTTGTTCCAGGAGAATATTGGAAACTGGTTGAACCATAGAATCCCAGTGCAGAAGGAGGCCATTGAGCCCATCGAGTCTGCACCGAATCTCTGACAGAGGATCTGAGCCAAACCCTTTCCGCTACCCATTCCCCAAAGCCCCACACATTTACCATGGCCAATCCACCTCATCTAAACATCTTTGGATACTAAGGGGCAATTTAGCATGGCCAGTCCAACTAACCTCGACATCTTTGGACTGTGGGAGGAAACCGGAGCACCCGGAGGAAACCCATGCAGAATCGGGGAGAACGTGCAAATTCTACACAGTCACCCAAGGCTAGAATTGAACCCGGGCCCCTGGCACTGTGAGGCAGCAGTGCTAACCACTGTGCCACCGTGCCTATGGGCCTTCCCCAGCTCTTCCTGTCCCACCATCCTGCGATATCTGTTTTCCTTTCATTCTGGCTCCCAGACCAACCCCAATTTTAATAGTTTCACATTGTGAGTGAGACTGTGGGAGTTTTCTCGATCTGTGTGTGTGTGTCTGTGTGTGAGACTGTGCGTGTACCTGTGTGTGTGTGTCTGTGCATCACTGCGTTTGTTGTCAGTGAGTTTGTGTGTGTTTCACTATCTTCCTGTCTCTCAGTCCCCCAGTCCCAGAATCTGCTTCTCTTTACACAGATGCTGCCTGTCCTGCTCAGTATTGCGGCATTGACTATTTCGCAATCTGGGGAGTTGTGAATGCTGCGATCATCAGCGAACATCTCACCTATGGAGGGAAGGTCAGTGATGGAGCAGCTGAAGATGGTTGGGGCCTCGGACACTCACCCTGAGGAACTCCTGCAGTGATGTCCCGGGACTGAGAGGATCAGCTTTGAGATAATCGGCACATTGGGGGAACGCTTGGAAAGCAGAGGATGCTGATTTAAGGTAAATGGCGACAGCGGCAACATGAGGCAATATCTGTGGCTTTGGAGTGATCCTTGTTGTACCCCACTATTAGCTGCTTGCCCACCTGAATATCTCACTGTTACTCTCTGCATTACTATCTCATCCCTATCTCTCAGTGACTCTGCCTCTCTCCATCTCTCCGGGGAAATTATAATGGGGAGCAAAGAAATGGCAGAAGAATTGAACGTATACTTTGGTTCTGTCTTCACAAAAGAGGCACAAATAACTTGGCAGAAATGTTAGGGAACCAATGGTTTAGTGAGAGTGCGGAATTGAATTGAAGGAAATCAGTATTAGTAAGAAAATGGTGCTGGGGGAATGAATGGGGTTAAAGGCTGACAAATCCCCAGGGCTGATAATCTACATCCCAGAGTATTAAAGAAAGCGGCGCTGGAAATATTGGATGCATTGCTGGTCATCTTCCAAAATTCTATAGACTCTGGAGCAGTTCCTACAGATTGGGGGGTGGCAAATGTAACCCCACTATTTAAAATAATCTTTTCACTTGCGTGTAATTTATCACAGAACACGGGCAGCATGGGCTTATCGAGAATGACGGGATAGTGTTGGGGTGGAGAAGTTATTCCTTCAAGTGGAAATCAGTGTAGTTTTGAAATGTGTTGAGGGTTTCTGCCTCTCCCCATTCATTCCTTCCCAACCTCTCTGCCGAGGCTCCTTCTCACTTTCTACCAGACAATTATTTGTGCTCGGGAGCGGGTGCAGAGGAGATTGAAATGAAACGGACAGACAGTTAACTTCAACACTGAGAAATGTGAAGTGATGCACTTTGGACAATAAGTTGAGGAGAGAATCCAAAAACCAACTGGGAGCAAGTTAAATTGTGTGCAGGTAAAGGGAAACCTTTTATACCTCCATCAATCTGTGTCTCTCTCTTTTTCTCACTCTCTGTGTCTGTGTCTTCTGTCCATCTCTCCCTTTCTGGGATATCTGCGAAAAATATCCACAAATATCAGGCAGCCATTTGGCGTTTCTTCCCAGTGGCCATTTCGTGTGAACGCAGCACTGAGATATTTCTGACAGAGTTGTCTCTTCACCAAAGTAACGTTAGTATTTTAAATGTGACAGATACGCAGCTATGGAGACACAAACGAGGGCTGTTTTCCCGGGAATTTTGGAGGGTCAGGGACAATTTGATCCAAGTTGTCAGGAGAATAATGGAAACTGATAGCACAGAGATAGAGAAATGTTTCTTGCTGGTTATCTACCTCCTCCAGTCCCACCATCCTCCCATATCTGTTTTCCTTTCATTCTGGCTCCGTGACCATCCACAATTTGAATCGTTTCCCCATTGGGAGCTGTGTCTTCATCTGCGTGGGCTCCAACTCTGGAATTCCTTCCCTGAACGTTTTACTCAAATACATCCATGGGATGTGGGCCTGGCTGGTTCTGCCAGCGTTTACTCCTCGTCCCTAATTGCTCATGAACTGAGTGGCTTGCTAGGCCATTTCAAACAGCATCTAAGAGTCAACCACATTGCTGTGAGGCTGGAGTCACATGTAGGCCCGACCAGGTAAGGACGGCAGATTTCCTTCCATAAAGAACATTAGTGAAGCAGATTGGTTTTCTCCATTTTAATACCTCCAATTAAAATAGTCCATAAAAACCATCTGGCCAAACCTTTGGGACATGTGACCCTAAACTCTCCTGTGACTCGGGGTCACATTTCTCACATTAAGGCTCCTGTGAAGCATCTTGGGATAATACTGTCCAAGGTGCTATATAAATGCAAGTTGTTGTTGTGTGTGTCTGAGTGTCAGCTTCTGTCCATGTCCAGGACACTGCAGGTAACAGAGAATGATTCACTCTGGTCTGCGATCGTACATGTCGTGTGTGTCTCAGTGTCAGCTCTGAAACATGTACAGCACTATCCCATCCTGTTTCTGTGTCTCTCTGCCTCTGTATCTGTATCTCTCCCTCTCGCTGCATCTCTCTCCCCATGACTGAAAGAAACGAGAGCTTCAATCCCACACTGGGATGCTGTTCAATGTGAGTTCAGTTTTCCCAGAAATAAAAATCCTCAATTAAAAATTCCTTTGACACAGCAGAGGGAACTTTTCTCAAAGTGAATTTGCGGCTGTCTTGAATTTGAACCCAAGTTTTCAATATGGGGGTGGCATAGTGATGCAGGGGTTAGCACTGCTTCCTCACAGTGCCAGGGACCTGCCTTCGATTCCCAGCATGGGTCACTTTCTGACTGGAGTTTGAACGTCCTTCCCGTGTTTGCGTGGGTTTCCTCCGGGTGCTCCGGTTTCATCCCACACTCCAAAGACAGAACAAAGAAAATTACAGCACGGGAACAGGTCTTTCGGCTCTCCAAGCCTGCACCGACCATGCTGCCTGACTGAACTAAAACCCCCTACCCTTCCGGGGACCATATCCCTCCATTCCCATCTTATTCATGTCTTTGTCAAGACGCCCTTGAAAAGTTACTATCGTATCCGTTTCCACTCCCTCCCCTGGCAACGAGTTCCAGGCACCCACCACCCTCTGTGTAAAAAGACTTTCCTCCCACATCTCCTTTAAACCTTGCCCCTCGCACCTTAAACCTCTGCCCCCGAGTAATAACTCTTCCACCCTGGGAAAAATCTTCTGACTATCCACTCTGTTCATGCCCCTCATAATCTGGCAGACTTCTATCAGGTGTACAGGTTAGGTGGATTGGCCAAGCTAAATTGTCCCTTAGTGTCAGGAGGATTAGCTGAGGTAAATGTATGGGATTATAGGGATGGGGCCTGGGTGGGATTGTGTTCAGTGCAGACTCGATGGGCCGAATGGCCTCCTGCACTGCAGGATTCTATGAACCCTGTTCTGTATTTGGTTTGGGATTGTTTGTTGAAAAGTGTAGTTGAAGTGTTACTCTGTAATGCTGGAATTTAGGCTACGGGATGATTGGATCAAACACTTCAAGATAATAAGGGGAATGGAGAGGACTGATAAAGAACAACTTTTCCTGCTGGTTGGGGAGTCCAGGACTTGGGGACATTGGATTTCAAACAATGTTGAGGATTTTAGACTTGCAGGAGTGGAATTCAGAAACACTTTGCCACACCAGCTGTGATATTAGTTTGGAACTACCTTCTATAATTCGCAGTTGATGCTCAGTCGCTTATTAATGTTTAAATCTGAGGTTGATAGATTATATTTTTATACAGGAGAAGCAATTTAAAATCAATGGGTCAATGTTAAAATGGATGCAGGAACAGAGAGACCTGGGATTTCAGTTCATTTTTACATCTTAAAGATTCAACCTGGTGCTCAGAATCTGTCAGTTGAAACTACTTTACCCGCCTGATAAAGTGTCAACAATTGTGTTTGGGAATGTGACAAAAGGTGACATTCCTGCACAGTGGGGTTGGGAGGTTGTTTGAAAGGAGATTCAGATTGTATCAGAAAGCGTCAATTAGATTGTGTCTCGTTGCAGAAGGTGCATATTTCACAGGAAATGCCCCGAGATAAAGACTAGTTTCACCGATGTCTGAGTAACTTTCAAAGTCTGCAGACGCATGAAGGGGGCAGAGATATTGTAATATTCAGAGCAGGAGATGGGGGACAATCACAGAATTGAAGATGTGAGGCCATCTCTTGTTTCCGAATGTCAGTGTTTCGCTTTTAAACTTTAGTCCTGTGCTAATAATTCCAAGTTTGCAATCCCACACTTTGCTGTTGTGAATTAGAGTTGTGAATTTTCTGAAATTGGTTGTGTAATAAAACTCGGTGCAGGATGCAATGATTCCCATTCTGCCTGCTGCTGCAAAGCCCCCGTGTCTGTCTCAGTTTCATCGTATTTATCAATGATTTGAGATCCTAGAATCATAGAATCCCTAAAGGGCAGACCATTCGGCCCATCGAGTCTGCATCGACCACAATCCCACCCAGGCCCGATTCCCGTAACCCCATATATTTACCCTGTTAATCCCCTGACACTAAGGTCAATTTATCATGGCCAATCCACCTAACCCGCACATGTTTGGACTGTGGGAGGAAACTGGAGCACCCGGAGGAAATCCACGCAGACACTGGGAGAACTCTACACTGACAGCGAGCTGAGGCTGGAATTGAACCTGGGTCCCTGGCGCTGTGCTAACCACTGTGCCACCATGCCGTTCATCATAGAATCCCTGAAGTGCAGAAGGAGGTCCTTTGGTCCATCAAGCCTGCCCCCGACAACAATACTACCCAGGCCTGAATCCCCCTAACACTTAGGGGCAATTGAGCACGGCCAATTAACTCCACCCGCACATCTTTGGAGTGTGGGAGGAAACCGGAGCACCCGGAGGAAACCCACGCAGACACTGGGAGAACGTACAAACTCCACACAGACAGTCACCCGAGGCTGGAATTGAACATGGGTCCTTGTTGCTGTGGGGGAGCAGTGCTAACCACTGTGCCATCATGTCGCCCGGTGATGAGACAGAAAGTTTGCTACATTTCACAGAAATAGGCAGCATTTTAAGTCTTATAGCCAGAAGCTTCAAATGGCAAAGAGGTATTCCACAGCATAAGAGGCCATTCAGCTCATTGAGTCTGCACAGACTTGATGACAGAGTATCTTACCCAGGCCCTCACCCCAGCCCTATCCCCATAACCCCATTGCTAATCCATCTAACCTATATATCTTGCGAGTGTGGAAGGTAACCAGAGCACCCGGAGGAAACCCTTGCAGACACGGGGAGAATGTGCAAACTCCACACAGTCACCCGAGGCTGGAATTGAACCCGGGTCCCTGGCGCTGTGAGGCAGCAGTACGAACCACTGTGCCACCATGCCGCCCGAAAGTAAAATGTCTTAACTGAATGGTTCAAAGAGTGAAAGATGGATTTCATTGGAGACAATTGTGTGGTCACCCACTTTAAAAAGGATAGAACAGATTGCTTTATGAATGGGGAAAAGCTGGAAAGAGTGGAGGCCCAAAGAGACTTGGGGCGGTCACATCAACATAGAAAATAGGAGGAGGAGGAGGCCATTCAGCCCTTCGAGCCTGACCCACCATTCAACACTATCATGGCCGATCCTCTGTCTCAATGCCATACCCCAGCGCTCTCCCCATACACCTCGACACCTTTAGAGTCTAGAAATCTATCACTTTCCTTCTTAAATATATTCAGTGACTTGGTCTCCACAGCTTTCTGTGGGAGAGAATTCCACAGGTTCACCACCCTCTGAGTGAAGAGGTTTCCCCTCATCTCAGTCCCAAATGGCCTCCCCCGTATCCTGAGACTGTGACCCCTTGTTCCAGACACCCCCAGCCGGAGGAAACAATATCCCTGTATCCAGCCTGTCCAGCACTGTCAGAATTTTATACCTTTCAATTAGATCCCCTCTCACTCTTCTACATTCCAGTGAATACAGGCCCAGCCGACCCAATCTCCCCTCAGACATCAATGCTGCCATCCCAGGAATCAGTCTGGTGAACATTCACTGCTCTCCCTCTGTGGCAAGTACATCCTTCCTCAGATAAGGAGAGGAACACTGTACACAAGACTCCAGGTGTGGTCTCACCGAGGCTCTGTCCAGCTGCTTTAAGACATCCTTGCTCTTCTACTCCAATCCTCTTGCAATGAAGGCCAACATGGGTGTCACAGTGGTTAGCTCTGCTGCCTCACAGTGCAACGGACCTGGGTTCAATTTTGGTCTCGGGTCACTGTCTGTGTGGAGTTTGCACGTTCTCCCCGTGTTTGCGTGGGTTTCCTCCGAGTGCTCCGGTTTCCTCCCACACTCCAAAGATGCGCGCGTTAGGTTGATTGGCCATGACAAATTGCCCCTTAATGCCAGGGGGATTAGGATATTGTGAGTGAGACTGTGGGAGTGTTCTCTATTTGTGTGTGTGAGACTGTGCGTGTACCTGTGTGTGTGTGTGTGTGTGCGCATCACTGCGTTTGTTGTCAGTGAGTTTGTGTGTGTTTCACTATCTTCCTGTCTCCCAGTCCCCCAGTCCCAGAATCTGCTTCTCTTTACACAGATGCTGCCTGTCCTGCTCAGTATTCCGGCATTGACTATTTCACAGTCTGAGGAGTTGTGAATGCTGCGATCATCAGCGAACATCTCACCTATGGAGGGAAGGTCAGTGATGGAGCAGCTGAAGATGGTTGGGGCCTCGGACACTCACCCTGAGGAAGTCCTGCAGTGATGTCCCGGGACTGAGAGGATCAGCTTTGAGATAATCGGCACATTGGGGGAAAGCTTGGAAAGCAGAGGATGCTGATTTAAGGTAAATGGTGACAGCGGCAACATGAGGCAATATCTGTGGCTTTGGAGTGATCCTTGTTGTACCCCACTATTAGCTGCTTACCCACCTGAATATCTCACTGTTACTCTCTGCATTACTATCTCACCCCTATCTCTCAGTGACTCTGCCTCTCTCCATCTCTCCGGGGAAATTATAATGGGGAACAAAGAAATGGCAGAAGAATTGAACGTATACTTTGGTTCTGTCTTCACAAAAGAGGCACAGATAACCTGGCAGAAATGTTAGGGAACCAATGGTTTAGTGAGAGTGTGGAATTGAATTGAAGGAAATCAGTATTAGTAAGAAAATGGTGCTGGGGGAATGAATGGGGTTAAAGGCTGACAAATCCCCAGGGCTGATAATCTACATCCCAGAGTATTAAAGGAAGCGGCGCTGGAAATATTGGATGCATTGCTGGTCATCTTCCAAAATTCTATAGACTCTGGAGCAGTTCCTACAGATTGGGGGGTGGCAAATGTAACCCCACTATTTAAAATAATCTTTTCACTTGCGTGTAATTTATCACAGAACACGGGCAGCATGGGCTTATCGAGAATGATGGGATAGTGTTGGGGTGGAGAAGTTATTCCTTCAAGTGGAAACAGTGTAGTTTTGAAATGTGTTGAGGGTTTCTGCCTCTCCCCATTCAATCCTTCTTCACCCTGTCAACATTGTTCATAATTCTGAACACCTCGATAAGGTCACTTCTTAATCTTCTCTGCTCCAAGGAGAATATGGCCAATTTCTCTCATCTTTCCTTGGATCTAAAATTTCTCATTCCTGGAATCATTCGAGTGAATCTCCTTTGCACTCTCTCTCTCTCTCTGCCTCTCTCGAGGACTTTCACGTCCTTCCTTAAATATGGTGCCCAGAACTGATCACAGTGCTCCGAATGTGATCTGTCCAATGATTTGTAGAGTTGTAGCATCACTTCCTTGCTTTTATACTCTATGCCTCTCTTTATAAACCCAAGGATCCTATCCGACTTCTTAACAACTGTTTCATCTTGCCTGGCCACCTTCAGAGAATGAATCACTTGAAACCCAAGGCCCATCTGCTCCTGTAGTCCCCTCAACGTTGTACCATTGAGTCTGTATCGTCTCCCCATGTTTCTTCCACCAAAATGCATTCCCTCCCATTTCGCTGCATTGAAATTCATCTCCCAGGTGTCTGCCCATTTGGCCAACTTGTCCATGTCCCTCTGAAGTCGCTCAGTGTCATCCTCACAATTCACTCTTCTCCCGAGCTCAGCATCATCTGCAAATTTGGAGATTGTGCGTTCAACCCCCGTCGCTAAGCTGTTAATATAAATCAGAAAAAGCAAGGATCCCAACACTGATCCCTGGGGAACACCACTTTCAACTCGTCCTCCCCTCTGTTTCCTATCTCTTACCAAACTTCTAATCCATGCTGCCAAGGACTCATCCATCTCAAATATTTCTCATTTGCTGATTTGCATGTTAGTGGAGCGGTGTAAAAGGCATGCGGAACGCTTGCCTTTTTCAGTCGAGGCATAGATTACAAAAGCAGGGTAGTCATGTTGGAGCTGTATAAAACTTTGGTGAGGCCACAGCTGGAGTACTGTGTGCGGTTCTGGTCGCCACATTATAGGAAGGGTGTGAATGCACTGGACAGGATGCAGAGGAGATTCACCAGGATGCATCTGAGCTGGAGTGTTTCAGCTTTGAAGAGAGCTGTGGGCCACACGGTGGCACAGTTGTTATCACTGCTGCATCACAGCGCCAGGGACCCAGGTTCGATTCCCGGCTCAGGTCACTGTCTGTGTGAAGTCTGCACGTTCTCTCCGTGTCTGCGTGGCTTTCCTCTGGGCGCTGCGGTTTCCTCCCACAGTGCGAATGATGTGCTGGTTAGGGTGCATTGGCCGTGGTAAATTTTCTCTCAGTGTAACCGAACACCAGAGTGTGGCATCTGGGGAATTATCACCGTAACTTCACAGTGTTAATGCAAGCCTACTTGTGACACTAATAAACAAAATTAAAAATGAGATGTTGAGTAGGCTTGTGTTGTATTCATTGGAGCAGAGAAGACTGGGGGGGCGACCTGATTGAGGTGGAGAAGATTATGAGAGACATGAAGAGTGTGGATCGGGAGCAGCTGTTCCCCTTAGTTGAAGGGTCAGTCACGAGGGGACATAGGTTCAAGGTGAGGGGCAGGAGGTTTGGGGGGGATGTGAGGAAAATCTGTTTTACCCACAGGGTGGTGCCAGTCTGGAATGCGCTGCCTGGGAGGTTGGCAGAGGCAAGTTGCCTCACATCCTTTAAAAAGTAGCTGGATAAGCACTTGGCACATCATCACATTCAGGGCTATGGGCCAAGTGCTGGTAAATGGGGTGAGGTCGGTATGTTAGGTGGTCCTCACGTGTCGGTGCAGACTCGATGGGCCGAAGGGTCTCTTCTGCACTGTATGAATCTGTGATGAGGAAATGTTTTTAACGTAGTGACTGCTGGTATCTGGAATGTTCTGCCTTGATTCGCTGTAAGGATTCGCATTCCAACCATTATTCATGTAAATTGAGTCTGTGTCTTTATCTGCCCTGTTTGTGAACAGAATTCCCACTCACCTGAAGAAGGGGCTTGGAGCTCCGAAAGCTTGTGTGGCTTTTGCTACCAAATAAAGCTGTTGGACTTTAAGCTGATGTTGTTAAACTTCTTACTGTGTTTACCCCAGTCCAACGCCGGCATCTCCACATCATGTTCTGCCTGAGTCAGAGGTGGGAGAAGATTCCATCAAGAGGAAATTGAATGGGAAGCTGAAGGGAAAATATTGACAGGGTTACGGGGAGAGGGTGGAGGATTGGGAATAGTGAAACTGCTCTTGCAGTGTGTCGATCCAGGCTTGACGGGCTGAATGGCCTCCTGTGCTGTCCCCATTCTATGATTCACACACAAGTTAACTTCTCAGTGTCTATTAGGCCCCACTCGTTCCTCCATGATCAGTTCCAGCATTTCAAGCTCAGATCCCAGTACTTTTTAGTTGGGGCATTGAGGAGTAAAACAGAAATAGGAATGAGAGTGTCGGTGCGCTTATGTTTTTGTATTTCTGTGTGTGTGTGTGTCTGTGTGTGTGTGTGTGTGAGAGAGAGAGAGAGAGAGAGAGAGAGACAGTTTCTAAGTGTGTGCAAGTGTCTATTTCATTGTGTGTTTCTGTGTGTGTGATTGTGTTTCTCTGCGTGTGTCTGTGAGTGAGTGTGTGTCTGTGTGTGTGTGTCTCTCTCTGTGTCTTTGTGCATGTGTGTCTGTGAGTGTGTGTTTGTGTCTCTCTGCGTGTGTGCGTGTGTGTCCGTGAGTGTGTGTTTGTGTCTCTCTGCGTGTGTGCGTGTGTGTCCGTGAGTGTGTGTTTGTGTCTCTGTGTGTGTGTGTCCGTGAGTGTCTGTGTGTCTCTCTCTTTGTCAGTGCATGTGTGTCTATGAGTGTGTGTGTCTGTATCTCTGTGAGTGCGTGTGTGTCTGTGTTTGTCATGATCTGTTTGAGTGGTGGAGCAGGCTCGATGGGTCAAATGGCCTCCAACTGCACATATTTGAGATTCAAATACATTGACACACATGCATGCTGACACTCACACACACACACACACACACAGAGACACATGCATGCTGACACACACACACACACACACACACACACACAGACACACACACACACACACAGACACACACACAGAGACACATGCATGCTGACACACAGACACACACACACAGACACACACACACACACACAGACACATGCATGCTGACACACAGACACACACACACACACAGAGACACATGCATGCTGACACACACACACACACAGACACACACACACAGAGACACATGCATGCTGACACACACAGACACACACACACACACACAGAGACACACACACAGACACACACACACAGACACACACACACCCACACACACAGCGACACACACACACAGAGACACACACACAGACACACACACACACAACCACACACACACAGAGACACACACACAGAGACACACACACACACACACACACACAGAGACACAGACACACACACACACAGACACACACACACCCACACAAACTCAGAGACACACACACACAGACACAGACACACACACACAGACACACACACACAGACACACACACACACAGAGACACAGACACACACACACCCACACAGACACACACACACACACACACACACAGAGACACAGACACACACACACCCACACACACACACAGAGACACACACACACACAGACACACACACACCCACACAAACTCAGAGACACACACACACACAGACACAGACACACACACACACAGACACACACACAGAGACACAGACACACACACACGCACACACAGAGAGACACAGACACACACACACACAGACACACACACACAGACACACACACACACACAGACACAGACACACACACACCCACACACACACACAGAGACACACACACACACAGACACACACACACCCACACAAACTCAGAGACACACACACACAGACACAGACACACACACACACAGACACACACACACAGACACACACACACACACACACAGAGACACACACACAGACACACACACACGCACACAGTGAAATATATACACAGTATTGACATATTTATTGACCATTTAATGTGACTGAATACTACACATCCTGGTTTGCCAATGACACAAAACATTAGACAGCATTGTAAGCAGCATCGCTGGAAACATCAGATTGCAAAGAGTTATTCATATTTTGTACATGGACAAAACTGGTGGAGAGGTTTCAGTGCAGGGAAATGTAATTTGACACAACTTAGATTTAAAAGGGATAGAACAGCGTACTTTAATAAATGATGAAATGACAGAAACAGTGGAAGCTCCAAATGTCCAGATATTTCACAGCTGAATTCACACAATACACACAGCAATGGATCTGATATTGCGGAATTGTTGTAAATGTGGTTAATCTCAGTACGGAGGCTGTCTTCATGTTACAATGTTAATCTGATCACTCTCATCAAAACAGGGTCAACATTTCTGTACAATGTGAGTGAATCATCAGCTCAAATAGTTCAGGTTCAGTGTTTAAAATAACCAGTCACTTTTCTGTGGCTGCTTTGGGAATGTCAGTGGAATGTAGTTTACAGTCAAGTGCGAACAATTGTATTGGGGAATAATTGGAAGCAGTTTCCATTGAGAGCTTCCTGCATTCTGGAAATGTGTGTGATCCATTCAGAGATAGGAAATGGACGGATGAATAAAGATGCAGTTTGTTGTTAATTACATGAGATTGTCTGCCTTGAAGATTCACAAGTTCCATGTGCTGAGAGAAAGGAATGATTAAACAATGTCTATAATTCAAATCCTTCAGACAAGTGAAAAAGCAGGAGAACAACTGAATCCACAAACGCTGCCACAGACAGTATTCGAAGCTTCAACTTCATGTTTGAATGTGAAGGGCTGATTGAAATAAACAGGAGGCCACACTGGGATGCTGAGCAATTTGATTCCTGTTTTTCCTAAACTTCAAAATAAAAATCTGTGCTGAAACATTCCTTGGACAGAGCAGAGGGAATTTTACTCTGTATTTAGCCCATTACAGTATTTGTGTTGGGAACATTTGATGAACAGTGCAGATTAAACATTATTCTTAACCGCTGGAATTTAAGTTGGGGGCTGATTTAATCAAACATTGAAAATAATGAGGGAAAGGGAGAGGCTGATAAAGAACAGGTTTTTCTGCTGGCTGGGAACTCCAGGATTTGGGAATATTTGAATGTTAGCCTCAGTTTAGAATTTTAGAATTGTAGAAATGGAAACATTGCCAGATGTGGTGTGGAGTTAGTTTGAAACAATCTTCTGCAAATGGCTTTTGATGCTCAGTCACTTGTTATTATTTTAAACCTGGGGTTGATAGATTTTCCTTCGTCCAAGGGGTTAAGAGACAGAGAGTTAGATCACAGATCAGCCAGGATCTTATTGAATATTGGAACAGGCTTTCAGGAAGATTGTTCCAGATTCCAAACACCCTCTTGATGAAGTGCTTTTTCTCACTTCACTTCTGATCCATTTCCCCATCATTTAGAATCTGTGCCCTCTAGTTCCTGACCATCTCTTGAGAGGGAAGAGTTTCTCACTCTTTAACCTGTGGATACCCCTTAGGATCTTGAATCTCTCTCTCAAGTCTCACCTCAGCCTTCTTTTCTCCAAGGAAAACAGTCCAACCTCTCCAATCTACCCTCGTAGCTATGGATCTTATTCCCTGGAATCATTCTTGTGAATCTCCTCTGCACTCTCTCCAATGTCTTCACATCCCTCCTCAGGTACGGTGCCCAGAACTGGGCACAGTCTCCAGATGAGGCTTAACGAGTGTCTTATACAAGTTCAATATGAACTCCTTACTCTTGTCCTCAATTCCTCCATTAATAAAAGCTGGGATACCATATACTTCATTTACTGCTCTGTCAAAGTGCCCTGCCACCTTCACTGACGTATGTACATATTAGAATCATAGAATCCTACAGTGCAGAAGGAGGCCATACAGCCCATCGAGCCTGCGCTAACAACATTCCCACCCAGGCCCTATCCCCGTGATGCAACGTATTTACCCTGATAATACTGGCATGAATTGAGAAATGGTTAACGGACAGAAAACAGAGCTTAGGTACAAATGGGTCATTTTCAGGGTGCCAGGCTGTGACCAGCGGCTTATCACAAGGATCAGTCCGCGGGAGCCCAGCGATTCACAATCCATATCATTGATTTGGACGTTTGGGATCAAATGTAATATTTCCGAGTTTGCAGATGACATGAAAGCAGGTGGAAGTGTGAGTTGTGAGGAGGATGTAGACTCTTCAAGGGGATGTGGAGAGGCTGAATTAGTGGTGAAACCACACACGGAGTATTGTGTACAGTTTTATCCTCTTACCTAAGGAAAGACATTCTTGTCCGAGAGGGACTTCAATGACATTTCACTGCATTAATTCCTGGGATGGAGGGATTGTCCTCTGAGGAAAGAAAATGGACTTTTACTTTATGCACTTGAGAAGCATGAGAGGTGACCTCATTCAAACTTGGACAATTCTTACAGGGCTCAGCAGGGTCGAGTCATAGAGGTTTACAGCATGGAAACGCGCTTTGGCCCAACTTGTCCATGCCGCCCAGTTTTTACCATTAAGCTAATCACAATTGCCTGTGTTTCGCCCATATCCCTCTATACCAATCTTACCCATGTAACTGTCTAAATGCTTTTTAAAACATAAAATTGTACCCGCCCCCACTACTGCCCCTGGCAGATCATTCCAGACACTCACCACCCTCTGTGTGAAAAGAATTGCCCTCTGGACCCTTTTGTATCTCTCCCCTCTCACCTTAAACCTATGCCCTCTAGTTTTAGACTCCCCTACCTTTGGGAGAAGATATTGACTATCTCGCTGATCTGTGCCCCTCATTATTTTATAGACCTCGATAAAATCTCCCCTCAGTCTTCTACGCTACAGGAAAAAAAGTCCCAGTCTGTGCAACCTCTCCTTAAAACCCAAACCATCATGTCCCGGTAGCATCCTAGTAAATCGTTTTTGCACTCTTTCTAGTTTAATAATATCCATTCTAAAATAGGGTGACCAGAACTGTACACAGTATTCCAAGCGTGGCCTTAACAATGTCTTGTACAACTTCAACAAGACGTCCCAACTCCTGTATTCAATGTTCTGACCAATGAAACCAAGCATGCTGAATGCCTTCTTCACCACTCTGTCCACCTGTGACTCCACTGCCAAGAAGCTATGAACATGTACCCCTCGATCTCTTTGTTCTATAACTCTCCCCAACCCCCAAACATGAGCTGAGTAGATACAGGAAGGATGTTTCCCCCGGCTGGAGGCGGTGGGGGTAGGGGGGGGGGGGGGGGTGGGGGTGTCTAGAACCATGGCATAGTCGCAGAGTAAGGGGGCAGGACATTTAGGACTGAGATAAGGACATAAGAAATAGGAGCAGGAGAAGGCCATCTAGCCCCTCGAGCCTGCCCCGCATTCAATAAGATCATGGCTGATCTGAAGTGGATCAGTTCCACTTACCCACCTGATCCCTATAACCCCTAATTCCCTTACCGATCAGGAATCCATCTATCCGTGATTTAAACATATTCAACGAGGTAGCCTCCACCACTTCAGTGGGCAGAGAATTCCAAAGATTCACCACCCTCTGAGAGAAGAGGTTCCCCCTCAACTCTGTCCGAAACTGACCCCCCTTTATTTTGAGGCTGTGCCCTCTAGTTCTAGCTTCCTTTCTAAGTGGAAAGAATTTCTCCCACCTCGACCCTATCCAGCCCCTTCATTATCTTATAGGTCTCTATAAGATCCCCACTCAGCCTTCTAAATTCCAACGAGTACAAACCCACTCTGCTCAGTCTCTCCTGATAATCAACACCCCTCATCTCTGGTATCAACCTGGTGAACCTTCTCTGCACTCCCTCCAAGGCCAATATATCCTTCCGCAAATAAGGGGACCAATACTGCACACAGTATTCCAGCTGCGGCCTCACCAAGCCCTGTACAGATGCAGCAAGACATCTCTGCTTTTATATTCTATCCCCCTTGCGATATAGGCCAACATCCCGTTTGCCTTCTTGATCACCTGTTGCACCTGCAGACTGGGTTTTTGCGTCTCATGCACAAGGACCCCCAGGTCCCTTTGCACAGCAGCATGTTGTAATTTCTTTCCACTTAGATAATAATCCAATTTGTGATTATTTCCTCCAAAGTTAATAACCTCGCATTTGTCAACATTATACTCCATCTGCCAGATCCTCGCCCACTCACTCAGCCTGTCCAAATCTCTCTGCAGGCCTTCTACGCCCTCCACACGATACATTTTTCCACTTATCTTTGTGTCGTCTGCAAACTTTGTTACCCTACACTCAGTCGCCTCCTCCAGATCGTCTATATAAATGGTAAATAGTTGAGGCCCCAGTACCGATCCCTGCGGCACGCCACTAGTTACCATCCGCCAACCAGACAAGCACCCATTTATTCCGACTCTCTGCTTCCTGTGAGGAGGAATTTCTTCCCTCAGAGTCATAGAGTGGTACAGTGAAGAAAAGGCCCTTCGACCCATTGAGTCTGCACCAACAGTAACTCCCACTAAAGTTGTGCTAATCCAATTTTCCATCTCTTGTACCATATCTTTGAATGTTGTGATGTTTCAAGTGCTCATCCAAATGCTTTTGAAAGGTTGTAAAGTTTCCGACCTCCACTGCCTTCCCAGGCAGTACTTTCCTGATTCCCATCACCCTCTGAGTGAATGTTTTTCTCAACTCTCCTCTGAATCTCCTGCCCTTTGCCCTAAAACGATGTCCCCTCATGATTGACCCCTCAACCAAGGGGAACAGCTGTTTCCTATTCACCCTGTCCATACCCCTCATAATCTTACACACCTCAATCAGCCTTCTCTGCTCTAAAGAAAACAATCCTAACCTATCCAGTCTCTCCTTATAGCTCAAATACTCCATCCCAGGCAACTTGCTGCTGAGCCTCCTCTGTACCCCCTCTAGTGCTATCATATCCTTCCTCTGGTGTGGTGACCAGATCTGCACACGGTACTCCAGCTGTGGCCTAACCAACACTCTGTACAACTCCAACATTAACTCTTTGCTCTTCTACTCTGCGCCATGACTGATAAAAGCAAGTGTCTCATCTGCCTTCTTTACCACTTGATTCACCTGCTCTGCTGCCTTCAGGGATCTGTGAATAATTGCCCAAGATCCATATGTTCCTCTGAGCTTCCCAGTGTCCTGCAACTCATTAAATACTCCCTTGCCTTGTTACTGCTTCCAAAGTGCATCACCTCGCACCTATCAGGGTCAAATACCATCTGCCACTGCTCTGCCTATCTGAACAACCCAGCGATATCTTCCTGTAACCTACAACCTTCTTCCCTATTAACCATCCTACCAATCTTGGTGTCATCTGGAACCTTGCTTCTCATTGCCCCCACATTATCATCTGTCTCATTGATGTGTAACAATAATAAGCCCCCCAGCACGGAGCCTTGTGGTGCACCACTGGACACCGGCCTCCAGCCACTCAAACAGCCTTCCAACACCACCCTTTGTGTCCAATTACTAAACCAGTTTCCGATCCATCTCGCCAAGTTTTCCTGAATTCCGTGTGCTTCCAGGATGGTGAATCTTTGGAATTCCCTATCCCAGAGGGCTGTGGAGGCTCAGTCATCGTTCACAGACTGAGATGGATCGGTTTCTACTGATTAAACATATTGCAAAGTTTCACCATCTGTGACCCCTTGTTCCAGCCTCTCCCCCTCCCCCCCCCCCCCCTCTCCCCACCCCCTCAGCCCCTCAGCTGGAGGGAACAACATCCCTGTATTCAGTCACTCCAGCCCAGTCAGAATTTATACATTTCAATTCGATCCCCTCTCATTCTTCGGAACTCCAGTGAATACAGGCCCAGTCGACTCAATCTCTCCTCATACGACAATCCTGCCATCCCAGGAATCAGTCTGGTGTGCCTTCGCTGCTCTCCCTCTATGGTAAGTGCAGCATTTCATAGTTGCAGAGACAAAAACTGTCCACAATATTCCAGGTGTGGTCTCACCGAGGGCCTGTACAGCTGCAGTAAGACATCCTTGCTCCTTTCCTCAAGTTCTCTTGCAATGAAGGCCAACATATCATTTGCCTTCCTAACTGTTTGCTGCAGCTGCATGCTTGCTTTCAGTCTCTGGTGTACTAGGATACCCAGGTCCCTTTGTATATCAACATTTCCCAATCTAGCACCATTTAAATAACCCTCTGCCATTCTGCTTCTCTGTCCGAAGTAGTTAAATTCACGTTTGTCCACGTTATACAGCATCTGCCACGCATTTACCCATTCACTCAATTTTCTGAAGTCACTGTGAAACATTTTAACATCCTTCTCACTCCTCACATTCCCAACAAGTTTCATGGCATCAGCAAACTTGGAAATATTATTTTTGGTTCCCTCATCCAAATCATCTCGTGTGTGTCTCAATGTCAGCTCGGAAACATGTACAGCACAATCCCATCCTGCTTCTGTCTTTCTATGGCTCTGTATCTGTATATATCTCTCTCTGAAATTAGAAAAAAGAAAATTACAGCACAAGAACAGGCCCTTCGGCCCTCCAAGCCTGCACCAACCATGTGTGAACTAAAACCCCCTCCCCTTCCAGGGACCATATCCCTCTATTCCCATCCTATTCTTGTATTTCTCCAGACGCCCCTTAAAACGCATTATTGTATCTGCTTCCACTACCTCTCCCAGCAGCGAGTTCCAGGCACCCACCACCCTCTGTGTAAAAAACTTGCCTCGTACATCTCCTTTAAACCTTGTCCCTAGCACCTTAAACCTGTGCCCCCTAGTAATTGACTCTTCAACCCTGGGAAATAGCTCCTGACTATCCACTCTGTCCATGCCTCTCATAATCTTGTCGACTTCTATCAGGTCACCCCCCTTGCATCCGTCATTCCAGTGAGAACAAACCAAGTTTCTCCAAACTCTCCTCATAGCTAATGCCCTCCAT
Organism: Mustelus asterias; assembly: GCF_964213995.1. Lineage (NCBI taxonomy): Eukaryota > Metazoa > Chordata > Chondrichthyes > Carcharhiniformes > Triakidae > Mustelus > Mustelus asterias. The sequence continues at coordinate 26,619 of NW_027590499.1, forward strand.
ACCCGGCAACATCCTGGTAAATCTTTTCTGTACCCTCTCCAAAACCTCCACATCCTTCTAGTAGTGTGGCGACCAGAATTGAACACTATATTCCAAGTGCGGCCTAACAATGGTTCTATAAAGCTGCAACATGGCTTGCCAATTTTTAAACTCAATGCGTGTGGCATCAAAAGTTTGCTTCTTACCTAAATAACACTGACAACATTTCAAAACCGCTCCATTGTCGGTGAAACACTTTTGGAAACCCTAAAGCCATGAATAGTACTATAGAAATGTCCATCCCCAAGTTGCTGTGAGGACATTCAGAGTCAGTGTGTGACTTGGGTCAAAGACAGACCAGCGAGGTCTCTCCCTTAATGACATTGAGTGACTCTTTAGCTTTTTTATGATGAGCAGAAACCTTTCATCTCTCTTGTGTCCAATTCATTCCAATTCTGTCCCTGACATGAATCAGTTGTGACTTTCTGTAGGAGCTGGAATGTTCTCTCTGGCGACAGAGAATCCATTGAGAGGAGGATCAGGTGTGACCTTTCTCTCCTGGAATCCATCTTTCCTGTTTGTGTCTTGTAGATTGTGTGTGGAGAGAGCAGAGGGAAAAGGCTGAGTGGATTTGTAATGAACAGGGGTTTGCTTTCATTCACAAACTGGAGCTGAAGCCAACGTGTGCAGATGTGAAGAATGGAGATCAGAAAAGGACCATGGGTAGAATTGGAGACTATTCTGCCCATCCAGATGTGCTGTCTTTTTGGAAGAGAAATCGAGTTAATCTCTATTTACAGAGGGAGAAGGGATTCCTCCTCCATTCTATATCTGTTTAGTTTTAGGCTGTCTGAGTGTGAGTGTTAGTGTGTGTGCATATTTTTTCTCAATCTGCCTGTCTCTCAGTCCCCCTCAATAAATATTCATCTAACCCTGCACATGGTCCAATGAAATATCAATCCATACATGGTATTAATACAGTGAGAACTCAGAAAGGGTTGACTGTAGTGTCCACCGCAGCATGGTGTAATGTAGTATTCACTGAGACAACTGAGCGTATAAACAGCGACTGGGTTGAGTGCAGTGATAACTGGGAAAGGAGCTAATGTCCGGGATTCTCCGGCTGTTCACTCGTGGGGAATTCTCTGCTCTCGTACCCCTGCCTCTGGTTTCCTGCTAGCGTGAGGTGACTTCAATGGGAAATCCCATTGACAGCGACAGGACCAAAAACTCCCTCTGCTAGTGAACGGTGTGTCACCTCTCACTGCCCAGAAAGCTGCTGAGGGGAGACTGGAGGATCCCAGAAACTATGTTAAAAATAGCCATATTGGCAACAGCAGGAAATTATTACATCCCAAACTCAGTAATATTCACAATGATATTCTCCAATCAGCTGAAGGGCAGAATTTACTGATACAAGACCCAGATTGTAATAACTGAGAGAGGTATCAGGCAGAGATTACTGATACCAGGCCCAGATTGTAATAACTGAGAGAGGTTTAGGGCAGAGATTACTGATAGCAGGCCCAGATTGTAATAACTGAGGGAGGTTTAGGGCAGAGATTACTGATACCAGGCCCAGATTGTAATAACAGAGAGAGGTTTCGGGCAGAGATTACTGATACCAGGCCCAGATTGTAATAACTGAGAGAGGTTTCGGGCAGAGTTTACTGATACCAGGCCCAGATTGTAATAACTGAGAGAGGTTTAGGGCAGTGATTACTGATATCAGGCCCAGATTGTAATAACTGAGAGAGGTTTCGGGCAGCGTTTACTGATACAAGTCCCAGATTGTAATAACTGAGAGAGGTTTAGGGCAGAGATTACTGATACCTGGCCCAGATTGTAATAACTGAGAGAGGTTTAGGGCAGAGATTACTGATACAAGGTCCAGATTGTAATAACTGAGAGAGGTTTCGGGCAGAGATTACTGATACCAGGCCCAGATTCTAATAACTGAGAGAGGTTTCGGGCAGAGATTACTGATACCAGGCCCAGATTGTAATAACTGAGAGAGGTTTCGGGCAGTGATTACTGATAGCAGGCCCAGATTGTAATAACTGAGGGAGGTTTAGGGCAGAGATTACTGATACCAGGCCCAGATTGTAATAACAGAGAGAGGTTTCGGGCAGAGATTACTGATACCAGGCCCAGATTGTAATAACTGAGAGAGGTTTCGGGCAGCGTTTACTGATACAAGTCCCAGATTGTAATAACTGAGAGAGGTTTAGGGCAGAGATTACTGATACCTGGCCCAGATTGTAATAACTGAGAGAGGTTTAGGGCAGAGATTACTGATACAAGGTCCAGATTGTAATAACTGAGAGAGGTTTCGGGCAGAGATTACTGATACCAGGCCCAGATTCTAATAACTGAGAGAGGTTTCGGGCAGAGATTACTGATACCAGGCCCAGATTGTAATAACTGAGAGAGGTTTAGGGCAGAGATTACTGATACCAGGCCCAGATTGTAATAACTGAGAGAGGTTTAGGGCAGAGATTACTGATACCAGGCCCAGATTGTAATAACAGAGAGGTTTAGGGCAGAGATTTCTGATACAAGTCCCAGATTGTAATAACTGAGAGAGGTTTCGGGCAGAGTTTACTGATACCAGGCCCAGATTGTAATAACTGAGAGAGGTTTAGGGCAGAGATTACTGATACCTGGCCCAGATTGTAATAACTGAGAGAGGTTTAGGGCAGAGATTACTGATACAAGGTCCAGATTGTAATAACTGAGAGAGGTTTCGGGCAGAGATTACTGATACCAGGCCCAGATTGTAATAACAGAGAGGTTTAGGGCAGAGATTTCTGATACAAGTCCCAGATTGTAATAACTGAGAGAGGTTTCGGGCAGAGTTTACTGATACCAGGCCCAGATTGTAATAACTGAGAGAGGTTTCGGGCAGCGTTTACTGATACCAGGCCCAGATTCTAATAACTGAGAGAGGTTTCGGGCAGAGATTACTGATACCAGGCCCAGATTGTAATAACTGAGAGAGGTTTAGGGCAGAGATTACTGATACCAGGCCCAGATTGTAATAACTGAGAGAGGTTTCGGGCAGTGATTACTGATACCAGGCCCAGATTGTAATAACAGAGAGGTTTAGGGCAGAGATTTCTGATACCAGGCCCAGATTGTAATAACTGAGAGAGGTTTAGGGCAGAGATTACTGATACCAGGCCCAGATTGTAATAACTGAGAGAGGTTTCGGGCAGAGATTACTGATACAAGTCCCAGATTGTAATAACTGAGAGAGGTTTCGGGCAGAGTTTACTGATACAAGTCCCAGATTGTAATAACAGAGAGGTTTCGGGCAGAGTTTACTGATACCAGGCCCAGATTGTAATAACTGAGGGAGGTTTAGGGCAGAGATTACTGATACCAGGCCCAGATTGTAATAACTGAGAGAGGTTTAGGGCAGAGATTACTGATACAAGTCCCAGATTGTAATAACTGAGGGAGGTTTAGGGCAGAGATTACTGATACAAGGTCCAGATTGTAATAACTGAGAGAGGTTTAGGGCAGAGATTACTGATACAAGTCCCAGATTGTAATAACTGAGGTAGGTTTAGGGCAGAGATTACTGATACAAGTCCCAGATTGTAATAACTGAGGGGGGTTTAGGGCAGAGATTACTGATACAAGGTCCAGATTGTAATAACTGAGAGAGGTTTCGGGCAGTGATTAATGATACCAGGCCCAGATTGTAATAACAGAGAGGTTTAGGGCAGAGATTACTGATACAAGGCCCAGATTGTAATAACTGAGAGAGGTTTAGGGCAGAGTTTTCTGATACCAGGCCCAGATTGTAATAACTGAGAGAGGTTTAGGGCAGAGTTTACTGATACCAGGCCCAGATTGTAATAACTGAGAGAGGTTTCGGGCAGAGATTACTGATACAAGTCCCAGATTGCAATAACTGAGAGAGGTTTCGGGCAGAGATTACTGATACAAGGCCCAGATTGTAATAACTGAGAGAGGTTTCGGGCAGAGTTTACTGATACATGATCCCGGCAGGATTTACTGTTTGATAATCCAGCTGTTTGGCCCCGTTATGAGCACACCTTCCATGGCCATCAAGTCCGGAAGTCGGCCTTGAACCCTTGAAGAATGAGAGGCGACCCCATTGAAACAGACTTAAAATTCTTCCAGGGTGTGACAGGGTGGATGTAGATTGGATGTTTCCCCTGGCTGGTGAGACTAGAACCAGGGGACACAATCTCAGAATCAGGGGCAGACCTTTGAAGTCTGAGATGAGGAGGAATTTCTTCACTCAGAGGGTGGTGAATCTTTGGAATTTTCTATTCCAGGGGGATGTGGAAGCCCAATCATTCAGCATGTTCAAGACGCAAATCGATTGTGTGAAATAAAATAGGAATATGTGTGTGTGTGTTTGTTTGTGTGTGTGTGTGTTTGTTTGTGTGTGTGTGTGTGTGTGTGTGTGTCTGTTTGTGTGTGTGTGTGTTTGTGTGTGTGTGCATGCGTGTGTGTGTTTGTGTATGTGTGTGTGTGTCTGTTTGTGTGTGTGTCTGTTTGTGTGCGTGTGTGTGTGTGCATGCGTGTGTGTGTGTGCGTGGACATGTTTCGGTGTGTGTTTATTACTGTGTGCGTGTGAGTGTTACTGGGTGAGAATATCTGTTTCTGTGTGTTTTCATAGAATCCTAGACTCCTCCAGTGCAGAAGGAGGCCATTTGGCCCATTGAGTCTGCACCGACCACAATCCCACTCAGGCCCCATCTCCATAACCCCATGCATTGACCCGATCTTGTCTCTCTGACGCGGAGAGACAATTAAGCACGGCCAATGCACCCTAACCAGAACGTCTTTCAGACTGTGGGAGGAAACCGGAGCACCCGGAGGAAACCCACGCAGACAAAGGGAGAACGGGCAAACTCCGCACAGACAGTGACCCAAAGCGGGAACCGAACCCGAGTCCCTGGCGCTGTGAGGCAGCAGTGCTGTGTTTTTGATGTGTGTGTGTGTGTTTCTGTGTGTTTGTGTGTTTATTGTGTGTGTGTGTGTGTGTGTTTATTGTGCGTGTTTTATGTGTGTTTGTGTGTGCGTGCTTTGTGTGTGTGTGTGTTTTGTGTGTGTTGGTGTGTGCGTGTTTTGTGTGCGTACGTGCCCCATGATCTGTTTGAATGCTGGCGCAGGATCGATGGGCCAAATGGCCTACACCTGCTCCTATTTTCCTTTGAGATTTAAATACATTGACACACATGCACGCTGACACACACACACAGAAAGATACGCACAGTGTTGACGTATTTATTCACCACTTAATGTGACTGAATGCTACACATCCCAGTTTACCAAAGACACACAATATTCAGCAGCATTGTAAACAGCGCAGCTGGAAACATCAAATTGGGGATTTGGTTTGAAAAAGGGTCAAAGCCTCTCTTGCTAAAGGCTGTTTGTCTATTGTGCTGACAGTGATACACTGCCATCCTCTGCTGCCTGCTGGACATTGCTCCAGCCGCAGAGAGAGTGAAGTAGATCAGAAACTCACTGGGAGAGAATGCAGCTTCACACAGTATCCATCCAAAATGACAGGAGCATCAGCAACACACACAAGCTCCGTGTGGAGACTGAGAGGGGCTCAGTGTGGAACACAAACCTTCACACTAAACCTGGAAGGACATTGATAAAGAGTTTAAAACAAAACTTCAGCAAATGTTTTGAAACATTTTGGACCGTGGAAAAGTGCAGTGTGTAAAAAGCTGAAGATGTTTCCATTTCACATCTTCCTGCTTTGGGGAAATGGGAGTTATCTTTGCATTTACAAGGATGTGGGGAGGGAGATGTTTGAATGGACATTCAGCTTTTTGGGTGATTAAAGTGGTAACTTTGTTTCCAGAAGCTGTTTACAGTGATTGTCCCGAGAGATTGTATTGTTTCAGTGATGTCGACGTCTCCAATACTTCAGACAGACGAAGGAAACAATATACAAAAGGAAAGATTGGGGGAATCACTACATTGAAGGTGTGAGGCCTCATCACTCTCTGTCTGGTTTTGTTCTGAAATCTTTACATTTTTAAACACTGAAACCTCTTGCCCTTGTTGGGAATATCAGTGCGGTTTGAGAAAAGCAAACACTGATCCCACACTAAACACCGCCCCCCCCCCCAACACAGGATTGAGCAGAGAGTGTGAAATGTGACTGGTGTCAGAGTGGATTGTCAAACAGAAGGGATTTGAAAAATCTCTAAATGATTCATTGATTAAAAACTCTAACATTAATGTCCTGCATCATAAACATCTGCTTCATTATTGTATCTTTCTTTTACAGATCAAGTGATGGGTTGAATTTTGGACGTTGTAGATTTCCCTCAGCTGATTATTAAGATTCCTGATTGACACAAATACAATATCTGCTGTCGGTGACTCCAACAGTGAAATTCTCTCAGTTTATCATTCTGAATCTGTCACTGAGACAATTGTGGGCGGTAGTTCAGTTTTCAGTGTGAAATGTAGAAGGTAACTTTTGTTGTAATGTAATTGTAGTCAATAGTTTTCCTGTAGTTTAAATCTCAGGTATAAATTAATAACTTTTCTCGTTCCTTATTCACAATTGTTCATTTCCCGTGATGTTGAGCTCTGGTTTTCTCTTTCTGGTGTCTGGTACAGCTGTACAGATATTGGGCAGCTCAGAGCGTAGGGGTTCAGATCTCATTGTGAAGCTCAAAGGTCAGATTCACATTTGTTAACTTTAAAATCAGTTTTCCTGTCAAATATTCTCTGAATTTTTAAATAAATATTGAATGGAAAATTAAATCTGACTTTGCCAAACTCTCTTTCTGTATTTCTCTGTTAGTGTGTTTATGTGTGTGTCTCTCTGTCTCTATCTCTCTGTGTATCTGTGTGTCTCTCTGTCTCTGTACTTCTCTGGATCTGTGTCTCTCTCTCTGCCTCTGTGTGTATATCTCTCTATGTATCTGTGTGTCTCTCTGTGTCACTGTATTTCTCTGTATCTGTCTCTGTCTCTGTGTTTCTCTGTCTTTGTGTGTCTCGATGCTAAGGGCCTAGTATTTCAGGCTCTGACCTGAACCCACAATCTCTCTGACTCTGAGCGAAGATGACTCCATTGAAGGTGTGAGGCCTCATCACTTTCTGTCTGGTTTAGTTTTGTAATGTTTACATGTTTAAACACTGAAACCTCTTGCCCTTGATAAGTTGGGAATATCACTGCGGTTTGAGAAAAGCAAACACTGATCCCGCACTGAACACCCCCCAACACAGGACTGAGCAGAGTGTGTGAAATGTGACTGGTGCGAATGTGGATTGTCTTTTAAAAGTGGGTGAGAAACACTTCATTTTCAAATCTTTACCCTGCTTCTGTAGCGTCTCAGATTCCACCTAATCTGCACATCTTTGGACTGTGGAAGGAAACCGGGGCACCCGGAGGAAACCCATGCAGACACAGGGAGAATGTGCAAACTCAACTCCCAACCGAGAATTGAATCCTGGTGCTGTGAGGCAGCAGTGCTAAACACTGTCCACCATGTCGCCCTATCCCATGTATTGGGACACGGTGAAAAGTATTGTTTCTTGCACGCTACACAGAAAAAAACATACCGTTCATAGAGTTCATTCGGGAGAAGGATAGGAGAGCGTGCAGAATACAGTGTTGCAGTTACCGATAGGGTATAGAGAAAGATCAGCTTAATGTATGGTAGGTCCACTCAAAAATTAACATTCTGACCAAACACTAAAGCTTTCCACAAAACAAGGCTCACAAATTCAACACCACTTTCCTTTGTCCGCTCTCCCATCATGCTGTGTTCGGAGTCTCTGATCGATGCTAAGGGCCTAGTATTTGAGGCTCTGAGCTGAAGCCACAATCTGTCTGATTCTGAGGGAAGATTACTGCCACTCAGATACAGCTGGCTGCAATATCCCCTTGAAATATATCTGTTGTGTAAAGAGTCACATGTTTTTTTTTCACTGTGTCTGCTGTCCTTAAAGAACTATTGAATAATCTAAAATCCGCATTAATTATCACAGAACAAGGCCAACATGGGGGAATCGAGTATCAGGTTTAAAAGTTTATTTATTAGTGTCACAAGTAGGGTTACATTAACACTGCAATGAAGTTACTGTGGAAAATCGGTAGTCGCCATGCTCTGGCGCCTGTTTGGGCAACTTGGGGAGAATTTAGCATGGCTGATACACCTAACCAGCGCGTCTTTCGAACTGTGGGAGGAAACCGCAGCACCCGGTGGAAACCCACGCAGACACGGGGAGAATGTGCAAACTCCACACTGACAGTGACCCAAGCCAGGAATCAAACCCGGGTCCCTGGCGCTGTGAGGCAGCAGCGCTAACCACTGTGCCGCCCCTCATCGAAAAATTGTGCAGTTGTGGAATGCACAGGATAGGAGGGATGTGATAGCACTGGAAAAGGTGCAGAGGAGATTCACCAGGATGTTGCCTGGCCCGGAGAGTTTTAGTTCATAGAATCATAGAACCCCTACAGTCCAGAATGAGGCCATTCGACCCATCAAATCTGCACAGACTCTTACCCAGGCTTACCCCGTAACCCCACGTATGTTCCCGCTAATCGCCCTAACCTATACATCGTGGGACCCTCAGGGCAATTTTGCATGGACAATGCACCCGGAGGAAACCCACGCAGACACGGGGAGAATGTGCAAACTCCACACAGATAGTAAGCCGAGGCCGGAATTGAACCCGGGTCCCTGGCGCTGTGAGGCGGCAGTGCTAACCACTGTGCCACCGTGCCGCCACTCGGACTGAAGAGATTTTATAGACTGAGGGTGTGATCTTACCACCTGTTCACGCCACACTCCCGCTCAGCGAGGTCAGAGAATCCGGTGACCAGCCAAATCTCCTTTCACTGCAGTGGGATGGGAAAATCCTGCTGGCTTGAACGGTGATAAGATTCCTGCAGTCGGGAATGGGTTAATGACCCTTGTCACACTTAAGCAGTAAGACCCGAACTCTGTAGTTTTCTTTAGAACACTGCAGAGTCCATGTTTTTGTCAGAATTCGGTGTTTTTCATGTCTGTGCCAGATAAAAGGAACAGCTATTCCTCTGTCTCCATTTGTTATCAAGAAATGCGATTAACCCAGCTCGAAATAAGCTAAACAGTCTCCATTTTTATGTACCTTTGTTTAACACGATGGATTTGTCATGTATGCCTTCTGTCTTTGAATCACCATAGATTCAAATATATATATTCATCATACGTTATTCATCTTATCCTGATATAAAGTATTATACAAACCTGTATGTAGATTAGTTAACTTGTTTGTGCAAAACCTGTAATATTGTTTCAAGGCAATGGCGAACGATCGTGGCCTTGGAGATCGAACAAACTACGCAGAGGAAGATACTGCTAAAACAACAAGAATCTCACCATGAACAATGACAGACATCTTAGAGAATTGCAATGTAATGAGGGCGGGGCCCGGGACATATATAAACTCTGTTCTTACTTGTGTTCGATGAAAATAAACCTGCATATATAAACTCTGTTCTTACTTGTGTTCGATGAAAATAAACCTGCATATATAAACTCTGTTCTTACTTGTGTTCGATGAAAATAAACCTGCATTTTGATCCACTAATAGTGTCAGAGGTTTTTTACCTACAACAATTGGGGGCTCGTCCGGGATAATCTGTTTACGGTCCGGTCGAATGGCCACGACCGGAGCACCGGAATAGATTATCGAACTCTAAATAGAGTGGGTCAAAATGCAGTGCGTGATCATCTGTGATAAGAGTGTGTGATGTTTAGACGTGAGTGAGATAGAGACTGTCTGAGTGATCGCCGGGGTTTGAAGGAAAAGCCGGTTTAAAAAAAATAGTATAAGCGGTGGTACGGAGGGATCTGATCAACCCTTACAGGTATCACCGGACTCCGATAAGAGCGACCTGAGAGAGGGAGAGCGAGAAGGGAGAATAAGTCACTCCAGGTGGTGAGTATAAACTTATCAGTGTTATGGCGGGACAAAGACAGTGGGGACCCCCTGGGTCCCTGATAAATGAATTCATGACTAAGAGGGACAGACTCATAAAACAGATGATAAAAGGGGGATGGGATTTGGACCATCCACTGGACCAACAACGAAAATGATTGGAAAAGGAAAAGAAAAACAAAACTAAGAAAATTGGAGTTCTCTTAGTTCATCAATTGGCTGGATTAATTGAACAGGTTTCAGTCTCGGGTAAGAAATGGGCTGATGTCAAAGAAAAAATTAAAATGTTAATCAACAAAGGGGTGAAAGAGCCTATGAATTTGCGGAGCGACTCTTTAGAATATACCAAGAATGTTGGGAAGTACCCGAAGCTGCACGAACAGATAGAGCCTTTTTACAAGCATTTAAAGACGGGCTGTCGCCAGCTCACCAAAAAATCCTTAAAATGGGAGTTCTCAATACCCAGACTTATGATGAATTAGTGGAATGGGCATCTGGAATTAGAGATGGACCAGATGAGAAACCATACCTACAAATAAAACAGGAAAACGTCAGTGCAAACAGTAGAGAAGATAAACCAAAGGGTGTGTGCCATAATTGTAGAAACTGGGTCACTTTGTCAGGCACTGTAGGGCTCCAAAGGGGGATAATGCACGTAGAAGAGGGTATGTGTATGTGATAATGAGCCTAAACTTGGGTAATGTTGAAATGAGAATGTGAGGCGTATGAGAAAGACAAAAGAGATAGACCAGAACGAGAGAGACTGCAAAGGAAAGACAAGACCGAGAAAAAGATTAGAACAGCAAGCCAAACAAAGGAAAGATAACAAACCAGAGATAATAGGCTTGCCAATGTTGTTCCAAAATCCCGATACGAATGAACAGGAGGGTAGAATCTACGTGTCTGCACTAGTAGGGGGCAGACCATGCGAAATGCTGGTGGACACGGGAGCCTCCATATCTATCACTGATCTACCCTTGCCCACCACAAACAAAATGATTTATATAAGGGGTGTGAACGGACAGAAGACTCCTGCCTACTTAAGTGAAACCACCCTAGTAGAAATGAATAACCTGTCTATACCTATGCGATTTTATGTATGTCAAAATAATGAAGGAACTATTATGGGAAATGACCTGATGAAAGAATACGAAGACTTAATAGATTGCGGGAAAGGCGAACTGATTTGGCCCCGCCCCGATGGGAGAAAAGACAGGGTAGGAACATATGTTAACCATTTTGAAACCATCCATGCAGCATCTGCAACTGGACGCAACTGGCAGTTAGAATGTAATGGATTTGGCACCATTTGCGCCTCAATCCCTGGGGTATAGGCGGAAACAAACCTGGATACTGGATTAGTCAAAATTCCCCCCATCCTCGTGGAAGGGCCAGAACATAAACCACACCGACAATACCCAATTAAGCCCGAGGCCAAAAAAGCAGTTGAAGAAATTGTAAAGGGATTGGTAAAAAGAGGGATACTACGGGAAACCACTAGTACCACCAACTCCCCCACCTGGCCGGTGCCTAAACCAGACGGGAGTTATAGATTAACCATTGATTATACCGCTTTAAATAAAGTGACCCCCAAGTTACACCCCATCGTGGCTAGTCCATCTACCATTTTAAACGGGTTATCATCATCCCATGGAATCTTTACGGTATTAGACATCGCCAATGGATTTTGGTCCATTCCCCTGGACTTTAATTCACAAGATACATTTGCATTTACCGTCGGTGATAAACAGTACACATGGACTAGGCTCCCGCAAGGCTTCCACAATAGCCCGGCTATATTTCACCGGGTAATGAGTAAGATATTAGAACAAGTAGAGGTCCCAAGGGGGAGCACAATCCTGCAGTATGTAGATGACATCTTAATAGCCTTCGAAACTAGAGCAGAACACCAGACGGCACTATACTCAGTCCTGAAACAGTTAATATTTTATACCCTCGATCGCGACCCTCCTTAACCCTCTCTCTGTCCCCAGTTAATATTTTATACCCTCGATCACGACCCTCCTTAACCCTCTCTCTGTCCCAGTTAATATTTCATACCCTCGATCACGACCCTCCTTAACCCTCTCTCTGCTCCAGTTAATATTTCATACCCTCGATCGCGACCCTCCTTAACCCTCTCTCTGCTCCAGTTAATATTTCATACCCTCGATTGCGACCCTCCTTAACCCTCTCTCTGCTCCAGTTATTATTTTATATCCTCGATCACGACCCTCCTTAACCCTCTCTCTGCTCCAGTTAATATTTAATACCCTCGATCACGACCCTCCTTAACCCTCTCTCTGCTCCAGTTAATATTTCATACCCTCGATTGCGACCCTCCTTAACCCTCTCTCTGTCCCAGTTAATATTTGATATCCTCGATCGCAACCCTCCTTAACCATCTCCCTGTCCCAGTTAATATTTGATACCCTCGATCACGACTCTCCTTAACCCTCTGTCCCCAGTTAATATTTTATATCCTCGATCGCGACCCTCCTTAACCCTCTCTCTGTCCCCAGTTAATATTTTATATCCTCGATCGCGACCCTCCTTAACCCTCTTTCTTTCAGGCAACAGGAGGAGGCCCCATTCAGCCCCTTCTCCAGCCTGTTACACAGGAACAGGAGGAGGCCCCATTCAGCCCCTTCTCCAGCCTGTTACACAGGAACAGGAGGAGGCCCCATTCAGCCCCTTCTCCAGCCTGCTACACAGGAACAGGAGGAGGCCATTCAGCCCCTTCTCCAGCCTGTTACACAGGAACAGGAGGAGGCCATTCAGCCCCTTCCCCAGCCTGTTACACAGGAACAGGAGGAGGCCCCATTCAGCCCCTTCTCCAGCCTGTTACACAGGAACAGGAGGAGGCTATTCAGCCCCTTCTCCAGCCTGTTACACTGGGAACAGGAGGAGGCCATTCAGCCCCTTCTCCAGCCTGTTACACAGGAACAGGAGGAGGCCCCATTCAGCCCCTTCTCCAGCCTGCTACACAGGAACAGGAGGAGGCCCCATTCAGCCCCTTCTCCAGCCTGTTACACAGGAACAGGAGGAGGCCCCATTCAGCCCCTTCTCCAGCCTGTTACACAGGAACAGGAGGAGGCCATTCAGCCCCTTCTCCAGACTGTTACACAGGAACAGGAGGAGGCCCCATTCAGCCCCTTCTTCAGCCTGTTACACAGGAACAGGAGGAGGCCATTCAGCCCCTTCTCCAGCCTGTTACACAGGGAACAGGAGGAGGCCCCATTCAGCCTGGAGTGCACTGGCAGGCTGGAAGGTGGTTTGAAGTTTGGAGCCTCCGGAATAAGGCGGGTGAACTTGCAGCATGGGTTGGTACCTGGGATTTCGATGTTGTGGCAATCTCGGAGACATGGATAGAGCAGAGACAGGAATTGTTGTTGCAGGTTCCGGGGTTTAGATGTTTCAGTAAGAGCAGGGAAGGTGGTAAAAGAGGGGGAGGTGTGGCATTGTTAGTCAAGGACAGTATTACGGTGGCAGAAAGGACGTTTGATGAGGACTCGTCTACTGAGGTAGTTTGGGCTGAGGTTAGAAACAGGAAAGGAGAGGTCACCCTGTTGGAAGTTTTCTATAGGCCTCCGAAAAGTTCCAGAGATGTAGAGGAAAAGATTGCTGAGATGATTCTGGATAGGAGCGAAAGTAACAGGGTAGTTGCTATGGGGGACTTTAACTTTACAAATATTGACTGGAAAAGCTATAGTTCGAGTGCTTTAAAGTGGCCAATCTTTGTCCAATGTGCGCAGGAAGGTTTCCTGACACAGTATGTAGATAGACCAACAAGAGGCGAGGCCACATTGGATTTGGTACTGGGTAATGAACCAGGCCAGGTGTTAGATTTGGAGGTAGGTGAGGACTTTGGTGACAGTGACCACAATTCGATTACGTTTACCTTAGCAATGGAAAGGGATAGGTATATACCGCAGGGCAAGAGTTATAGCTGGGGGAAAGGAAATTATGATGCGATTAGGCGAGATTTAGGATGCATAGGTTGGGGAAGGAAACTGCAAGGGATGGGCACAATTGAAATATGGAGCTTGTTTAAGGAACAGCTACTGGGTGTGCTTAGAATTAGGTGTCCGTAGAATTAAGGATCTTCTTGTGAGGGATCCTCTTGGGTTGAGTGATCATAATATGGTTGAATTTCTGATACAGATGGAGGGTGAGAAAGTAGGGTCCCAAACCAGTGTCCTGTGCTTGAACAGAGGGGAGTACGATCTGGAAGAAGGTGTAACTGAGGTGATCAGTAAGTTTGCGGACGACACGAAAATGGCTGGACTTGCAGATAGTGAGGAGCATTGTCAGAAGCTACAGAAGGATATAGATAGGCTGGAAATTTGGGCAAAGAAATGGCACATGGAGTTCAATCCAGATGAATGCAAAGTGATGCATTTTGGTAGAAGTAACGTAGGGGGGAGCTATACGATAAATGGCAGAACCATAAAGGGTGTAGATACGCAGTGGGACCTGGGTGTGCAAGTCCACAGATCCTTGAAGGTGACGTCACAGGTGGAGAAGGTGGTGAAGAAGGCATATGGCATGCTTGCCTTTATAGGACGGGGCATCGAGTATAAAAGTTGGGGTCTGATGTTGCAGTTGTATAGAACGTTGGTTTGGCCGCATCTGGTCGCCACACTACCAGAAGGACATGGAGGCTTTGGAGAGAGTACAGAGGAGGTTTACCAGGATGTTGCCTGGAATGGAAGGGCTTACTTATGAGGAGAGATTGGGTAAACTGGAGTTGTTCTCACTGGAAAGACGGAGCATGAGGGGTGACCTAATAGAGGTGTATAAAATTATGAAAGGCATAGATAGGATGAACGGTGGGAAGCTTTTTCCCAGGTCGGTGGTGACGTTCACGAGGGGTCATAGGTTCAAGGTGACGGGGGGGAGGTTTAACACGGATATCAGAAGGACGTATTTTACACAGAGGGTGGTGGGGGCCTGGAATGCGCTGCCGGGCAAGGTGGTGGAGGCGGACACACTGGGAATGTTTAAGGCTTATCTGGATAGCCATATGAACGGAGTGAGAATGGAGGGATACAAAAGAATGGTCTAGTTTGGACCAGGGAGCAGCACGGGCTTGGAGGGCCGAAGGGCCTGTTCCTGTGCTGTATTGTTCTTTGTTCTTTGATAGGATGAGTGGGAATTGGCTCATCTAGACTGGGCTAGCAGACTGGTAGGTAGGACAGCTGAGGAACAGTGGAGGATTTTTAAGGAGATTTTTTTAAGTACTCAGCAAAAATATATTCCGGTGAAAAAGAAGGACTGTAAGAAAAGGGATAACCAGCTGTGGATAACGAGGGAAATAAAAGAGAGTATTAAAATAAAAACAAATGCGTACAGAGTGGCCAAAAATAGTGGAGAATTAGTGGATTGGGAAAACTTTAAGAAACAACAAAGAACGACTAAGAAAGCGATAAAGAAAGGAAAGATAGGTTATGAAGCGAGGCTAGCTCTAAATATAAAAAATGACAGTAAAAGCTTTTACAAATATATAAAAAGGAATAGAGTGGCTCGAGTGAATGTTGGACCCTTGGAGGACGAGAGGGGGGATTTAATAGTGGGAAATGAGGAAATGGCTGAAACTTTAAATAAGTTCTTTGTGTCGGTCTTCACGGTGGAAGACACAAATAGTTTACCGAATATTAGAGATCGAGAGTTGGTAGGAGGAGAGGTACTCAATATAATTAATGTTACCAGGGAGGCAGTGCTGGGTAGACTAACGGGACTGAAGGTGGACAAGTCCCCGGGCCCGGATGGAATGCATCCCAGGGTGCTGAAAGAAATGTCAGAGGTAATAACGGATGCGTTAGTGGTTATTTGTCAAAATTCGCTGGACTCTGGGGAGGTGCCAGCTGATTGGAAAACGGTTAATGTTACGCCGCTGTTTAAAAAAGGAAATAGACAAAAGGCGGGTAACTATAGGCCGGTTAGCTTAACGTCCGTAGTTGGGAAGATGCTAGAGTCCATTATTAAAGAGGAAATAACAGAGCACCTGAATAAGAGTGGTTCGATCAAGCAGACGCAGCATGGATTCATGAAGGGAAAGTCATGTTTGACGTATCTACTGGACTTTTATGAAGATGTGACTAGTGCGGTTGACGGAGGGGAACCGGTGGATGCGGTGTTTTTAGATTTCCAGAAGGCGTTTGATAAGTGCCTCACAAAAGGTTGCTGCAGAAGATTGGGGTACACGGAGTTAGGGGTAAGGTGTTGGCGTGGATTGGGGATTGGCTATCTAACAGGAAGCAGAGAGTTGGGATAAATGGGTGCTTTTCTGGTTGGCAGATGGTAACTAGTGGCGTGCCGCAGGGATCGGTACTGGGACCTCAACTGTTTACCAAATACATAGACGATCTGGAGGAGGGGACAGAGTGTAGGGGTAACAAAGTTTGCTGATGACAGGAAGGTGAGTGGGAAAGTGAATTGCGTGGAGGATGCGGAAAGTCTGGATCGGCTGAGCGAGTGGGCGAGGATCTGGCAGATGGAATATAACATTGGCAAATGTGAGGTTATCCACTTTGGATGAAATAATAGTAAATTGGAATATTATTTAAATGGAGAAAAATTACATCGTGCGACTGTGCAGAGGGACCTGGGGATCCTTGTGCACGAATCGCAAAAACTCAGTCTGCAGGTGCAGCAGGTGATCAAGAAGGCGAATGGAATGTTGGCCTTTATCGCGAGGGGGATAGAATATAAAAGCAGGGAGGTCTTGCTGCAACTGTACAAGGCACTGGTGAGGCCGCAACTGGAGTACTGTGTGCAGTATTGGTCCCCTTATTTGCGAAAGGATATATTGGCCTTGGAGGGAGTGCAGAGAAGGTTCACCAGGTTGATACCGGAGATGAGGGGTGTAGCTTATGAGGAGAGATTGAACAGATTGGGTCTGTACTCGGAGTTTAGAAGGCTGAGGGGTGATCTGATAGAGACATATAGGATAATGAAGGGGCTGGATAGGGTAGAGGTGGAGAGATTCTTTCCACTTAGAAGGGAAACCAGAACTAGAGGGCACAGCCTCAAAATAAGGGGGGGGGGGCGGTTCAGAACAGAGTTGAGGGGGAACTTCTTCTCTCAGAGGGTAGTGAATCTCTGGAATTCTCTGCCCACTGAAGTGGTGGAGACTACCTCGTTGAATATGTTTAAATCACGGGTAGATGGATTCCTGATCGATAGGGGAATTAAGGGATATGGGGAGCAGGCGGGTAAGTGGAACTGATTCGCTTCAGTTCAGCCATCTTATTGAATGGCGGGGCAGGCTCAAGGGGCTAGATGGCCTACTCCTGCTCCTATTTCTTATGTTCTTATGTTCTTATGTTCTTATGTCCTTGATAAATATGTACCTGTCAGGCAGGGAGGAAGTGGTCGACCGAGGGAACCGTGGTTTACTAAGGAGGTTGAATCTCGTGTGAAGAGGAAGAAGGAGACTTATGTAAAGATGAGACGTGAAGGCTCAGTTAGGGCACTTGAGAGTCACAAGTTAGCCAGGAAGGACCTAAAGGGAGAGTTAAGAAGAGCCAGGAGGGGACATGAGAAGTCTTTGGCAGGTAGGATCAAGGAAAACCCTAAAGCTTTCTTTAGGTATGTCAGGAGTAAAAGAATGACTAGGGTAAGATTAGGGCCAGTCAAGGACAGGAGTGGGAAGTTGTGCCTGGAGCCTGAAGAGATAGGAGAGGCGCTGAATGAATATTTTTCGTCAGTATTCACACAGGAAAATGACAATGTTGTCGAGGAGAATACTGAGATGCAGGCGTTTGGACGAGATGGGAAGTGTTAGCAATTCTGGAAAGTGTGAAGATAGATAAGTCCCCTGGGCCGGATGGGATTTATCCCAGCATTCTCTGGGAGGCTCGAGAGGAGATTGCAGAGCCATTGGCTTTGATCTTTGGGTCGTCATTGTCTACAGGAACAGTGCCAGAAGACTGGAGGATAGCAAATGTTGTCCCCTTGTTCAAGAAGCGGATTAGAGACAACCCTGGTAATTATAGACTGGTGAGCCTTACTTCTGTTGTGGGCAAAGGTTTGGAAAGGATTGTAAGAGATAGGATTCATAATAATCATTTCTTCTCATCATCTGGAAAGGAATAATTTGATTAGGGATAGTCAACACGGTTTTGTGAAGGGTAGGAAGTGCCTCACAAACCTGATTGAGTTCTTTGAGAAGGTGACCAAAGAGGTGGATGAGGGTAAAGCGGTTGATGTGGTGTATATGGATTTCAGCAAAGCATTTGATAAGGTTCCCCATGGTAAGCTATTGCAGAACATAAGAACATAAGAAATAGGAGCAGGAGTAGGCCATCTAGCCCCTCGAGCCTGCCCCGCCATTCAATAAGATCATGGCTGATCTGAAGTGAATTAGTTCCACTTATCCGCCTGATCCCCACAACCCTTAATTCCCCTTCCGATCAGGAATCCATCCATCCGCGCTTTAAACATATTCAGCGAGGTAGCCTCCACCACCTCAGTAGGCAGAGAATTCCAGAGATTCACCACCCTCTGGGAGAAGAAGTTCCTCCTCAACTCTGTCTTAAACCGACCCCCCTTTATTTTGAGGCTGTGTCCTCTAGTTTTAACTTCCTTACTAAGTGGAAAGAATCTCTCCGCCTCCACCCTATCCAGCCCCCGCATTATCTTATAAGTCTCCATAAGATCCCCCCTCATCCTTCTAAACTCCAACGAGTACAAACCCAATCTCCTCAGCCTCTCCTCATAATCCAAACCCCTCATCTCCGGTATCAACCTGGTGAACCTTCTCTGCACTCCCTCCAATGCCAATATATCCTTCCTCATATCAGGGGACCAATACTGCACACAGTATTCCAGCTGCGGCCTCACCAATGCCCTGTACAGGTGCATCAAGACATCCCTGCTTTTATATTCTATCCCCCTCGCGATATAGGCCAACATCCCATTTGCCTTCTTGATCACCTGTTGTACCTGCAGACTGGGCTTCTGCGTCTCATGCACAAGGACCCCCAGGTCCCTTTGCACGGTAGCATGTTTTAATTTGTTTCCATTGAGATAGTAATCCCATTTGTTATTATTTCCTCCAAAGTGTATAACCTCGCATTTCTCAACGTTATACTCCATTTGCCATATCCTCGCCCACTCACTCAGCCTGTCCAAATCTCTCTGCAGATCTTCTCCATCCTCCACACGATTCACTTTTCCACTTATCTTTGTGTCGTCTGCAAACTTCGTTACCCTACACTCCGTTCCCTCCTCCAGATCATCTATATAAATGGTAAATAGTTGCGGCCCGAGTACCGATCCCTGCGGCACGCCACTAGTTACCTTCCTCCAACCGGAAAAACACCCATTTATTCCGACTCTTTGCGTCCTGTCGGATAGCCAGTCCCCAATCCACTTTAACACACTACCCCCAACTCCGTGTGCCCTAATCTTCTTCAGCAGCCTTTTATGGGGCACCTTATCAAACGCCTTTTGGAAATCCAAAAACACCACATCCACCGGTTCTCCTCCATCAACCGCCCTAGTCACATCTTCATAAAAATCCAACATGTTCGTCAAGCACGACTTTCCCCTCATGAATCCATGCTGCGTCTGATTGATCGAACCATTTCTATCCAGATGCCCTGCTATCTCCTCTTTAATAATGGATTCCAGCATTTTCCCTACTACAGACGTTAAGCTGACCGGCCTATAGTTACCCGCCTTTTGTCTCCTTCCTTTTTTAAACAGCGGCGTAACATTAGCCGTTTTCCAATCAACCGGCACTACCCCAGAATGCAACGAGTTTTGATAAATAATCACTAACGCATCCACTATTACCTCTGACATTTCTTTCAATACCCTGGGATGCATTCCATCCGGACCCGGGGACTTGTCCACCTTCAGTCCCATTAGTCTACCCAGCACTGCCTCTCTGGTAACATTAATTGTATTAAGTATTTCTCCTGCTGCCAACCCTCTATCGTTAATATTTGGCAAACTATTTGTGTCCTCCACCGTGAAGACCGACACAAAAAACTTATTTAAAGACTCAGCCATATCCTCATTTCCCACTATTAACTCCCCCCTCTCGTCCTCCAAGGACAGGTACAGCATGGGGTTCGATACAGAGAAAATCTTCCTCTACACTTTGCCCCATCATTGTGCGTGTGTGAGAGGGGGAGTGTGTGTGTGAGTGTGTGTGTGAGTGTGTGAGAGAGAGAGTGTGTGTGAGAGAGAGAGAGAGAGTGTGTGTGTGTGAGAGAGTGAGTGTGTGAGAGAGTGAGTGTGTGTGAGAGTGAGTGTGTGTGAGAGAGAGTGTGTGTGAGAGAGAGTGTGTGAGAGTGAGTGTGTGAGAGTGAGTGTGTGAGTGTGTGAGTGAGTGTGTGAGAGAGAGTGTGTGAGAGTGAGTGTGTGAGAGTGAGTGTGTGAGAGTGAGTGTGTAAGAGAGAGTGTGTGAGAGAGAGTGTGTGAGAGAGAGTATGTGAGAGAGAGTGTGAGAGTGCGCGTGCATGAGAGTGTGTGTGCGTGAGAGAGAGTGTGTGTTCGTAAGAGTGTACGTGAGAGTGTGAGTGCGCGTGAGTGTGTGTGCGTATGAGTGTGTGTGCGTGTGAGAGAGTGTGCGTGTGAGAGAGTGTGCGTGTGAGAGAGTGTGTGTGTGTGAGAGTGTGTGTGTGTGTGAGAGTGTGCGTGTGAGAGAGTGTGCGTGTGAGAGAGTGTGTGTGCGAGTGAGAGTTTGTGTGTGTGTGTGTGAGAGTTTGTGTGTGTGTGTGAGTTTGTGTGTGCGTGTGAGAGTTTGTGTGTGTGAGAGAGCTTGTGTGCGCGTGTGAGAGTTTGTGTGTGCGTATGAGAGTTTGTGTGTGCGTGTGAGAGTTTGTGTCTGCGTGTGAGAGTTTGTGTGTGTGTGTGTGTGAGAGTTTGTGTGTGTGTGTGAGAGTTTGTGTGTGTGTCTGAGAGTGTGTAAGAGAGAGTGTGTGTGTGAGCTGATCTTTCTCTACACCCTATCGGTAACTGCAACACTATATTCTGCACCCTTTCCTCTCCTTCTCCCTGTGTACTCTATGTACAGAATGTTTTGTCTGGATAGCGCACAAGAAACAATACTTTTCACTGCATCCCAATACAAATCAATCAAATCAAATCAAATTAACACGGTGAAGTTTGGACCCTGTGGGGAGACAGTTGTCTGAATACAGATTCTATCTTATTGTAACATTCAGGTACCACGTGTACTGAGCTCACCAGCGTTCTGTCTGTATTGTGTGAATCCAGTCTTGAAATATCCACTCATGTTGCTAATTCTGCAAAGACAGAAACAGAAAGAGTGTTTGAATTCTCCGTGATTAGAGCCCTGAACGATAAACAACATGGTGGATGAGAGGGATAGAGAGAGAGAGGAAGAGAGAGAGAGATGGAGCGATGCAGAGAAACAGAGAGATAGGGAGAGGGAGCAATGCAGAGAGTAACAGTTAGACAGTGAGGAATAGAGATTAATTCAGATGGATAGTGAGTGTCAGGGGAGTCCGAGACGCTACATAAACAAGGTAAAGATTTGAAAATGGAGGAGTGTTTCTTACCCACTTTTAAAAGACAATCCACACTCACACCAGTCACATTTCACACTCTCTGCTCAGTCCTGTGTTGGGGGCTGTTGAGTGTGGGATCAGTGTTTGCTTTTCTCAAACCGCACTGATATTCCCAACAAGGGCAAGAGGTTTCAGTGTTTAAAACTGTAAACATTTAAAAACAAAAGCAGATAGGATTTGGTTAAATCTCACGGGATAGAACATGGAACATCGAAAGCCACAGCACAAACAGGCCCTTCGGCCCACAATGTGGCTGATCATATCCCTACCTCTAGGCCTATCTATAGCCCTCAATCCCATTAAATCCCATGTACTCATCCAGAAGTCTCTTAATAGAATCCAGGGTGAGGTTGCCAAATGGATACAAATTAGGCTTGATGACAGGAGGCAGAGGGTGGTTGTAGAGGGTTGTTTTTTTTGTCAAACTGGGGGCCTGTGACCAGGGGGTGCCTCAGGGATCGGTGCTGGGTCCACTGTTATTTGTCATTTATATTAATGATTTGGATGAGAATTTAGGAGGCATGGTTAGTAAGTTTGCCGATGACACCAGGATTTGTGGCATAGTGGACAGTGAAGAAGGTTATCTAGGGTTGCAATGGGATCTTGATCAATTGGGCCAGTGGGCTGATGAATGGCAGATGGAGTTTAATTTAGATAAATGCGAGGTGATGCGTTTTGGGAGATCGAACCAGCGCAGGACTTACTCAGTTAATGGTAGGGTGTTGGTGAGAGTTACAGAACAAAGGGATCTCGGGGTACAGATTGACAGCTCCTTGAAAGTGGAGTCACAGGTGGATAGAGTGGTGAAGAAGGCATTCCACATGCTTGGTTTCATTGGTCAGAACATTGAATACAGGAGTTGGGACGTCTTGTTGAAGTTGTACAAGACATTGGTAAAACCACACTTGGAATGCTGTGTATTGTTCTGGTCACCCTTTTATTGTTAGGATATTATTAAACTTGGAAGTGTGCAGAAAAGAATTACTGGGATGCTACAGGGTGTTGATGGTTTGAGTTATAATGAGAGGCTGGATTGTCTGGCACTTTTTTCCCTTGAGTAGGCTTAGGGTCTTATAGAAGTCTATCAAATAATGAGGGTATGGATATAGCAACTTTATAGAACCTTAGCTCGGCTGTACTTGGAATATAGTGTTCAACTCTGATCGACACACTACCAGAAGGAGAGGGTTCAGAAAAGATTTACCAGGATGTTGCCTGGTATGGAGGGCATTAGCTATGAGGAGAGGTTGGAGAAACTTGGTTTGTTCTCACTGGAACAACGGAGGTTGAGGGGTGAACTGGTAGAAGTCCACAGCATTATGAGGGGCATGGACAGAGTGGATAGTCAGAAGCTTTTTCTCTGGGTCGAAGAGTCAATTACTCGGGGGCATAAGTTTCAGGTGCGAGAGGCAAGGTTTAAAGGAGATTTATGAGTCAAGGATTTTACAGAGAGGGTGGTGTGCCTGGAACTCACTGCCGGGGAGGTAGTGGAAGCAGATACGACAGTGAGTTTTATGGGGCGTCTGGACAAATACATGAATAGGGTGGGAATAGAGGGATACGGTCCCCAGAAGGGTGGGGTTTTTTAATTCAGTCGGGCAGCAAATTCGGTGCAGGCTCGGAGGGCCGAAGTGCCTGTTCCTGTGCTGTAATTTTCTTTGTTCTTTGATAACCTCGTCAACATCTTTTCCAAAAGGGAGGGGAGTCTAAAACTGGAGGGCACAGGTTTAAGGTGAGAGAGGAGAGGGTCCAGAGGGCAATTCTTTTCACACATAGAACATAGAACATAGAAAGCCACAGCACAAACAGGCCCTTCGGCCCACAAGTTGCGCCGATCATATCCCTACCTCTAGGCCTATCTAGCCCTCAATCCCATTAAATCCCATGTACTCATAAGAACATAAGAACGTAAGATATAGGAGCAGGAGTAGGCCATCGAGCCCCTCGAGCCTGCCCCGCCATTCAATAAGATCATGGCTGATCTGACGTGGATCAGTACCACTTACCCGCCTGATCCCCATAACCCTTAATTCCCTTACCGCTCAGGAATCCATCCATCCGCGCTTTAAACATATTCAGCGAGGTAGCCTCCACCACCTCAGTGGGCAGAGAATTCCAGAGATTCACCACCCTCTGGGAGAAGAAGTTCCTCCTCAACTCTGTCTTAAACCGACCCCCCTTTATTTTGAGGCTGTGTCCTCTAGTTTTAACTTCCTTACTAAGTGGAAAGAATCTCTCCGCCTCCACCCTATCCAGCCCCCGCATTATCTTATAAGTCTCCATAAGATCCCCCCTCATCCTTCTAAACTCCAATGAGTACAAACCCAATCTCCTCAGCCTCTCCTCATAATCCAAACCCCTCATCTCCGGTATCAACCTGGTGAACCTTCTCTGCACTCCCTCCAATGCCAATATATCCTTCCTCATATAAGGGGACCAATACTGCACACAGTATTCCAGCTGCGGCCTCACCAATGCCCTGTACAGGTGCATCAAGTCATCCCTGCTTTTATATTCTATCCCCCTCGCAATATAGGCCAACATCCCATTTGCCTTCTTGATACGACAGTGAGTTTTATGGGGCGTCTGGACAAATACATGAATAGGGTGGGACTTCATCCAGAAGTCTCTTAAAAGACCCCAACGAGTTTGCCTCCAACACCACCGACGTCAGCCGATTCCACTCACCCACCACCCTCTGAGTGAAAAACGTACCCCTGACATCTCCTCTGTACCTACCCCCCAGCACCTTAAACCTGTGTCCTCTCGTAGCAACCATTTCAGCCCTTGGAAATAGCCTCTGAGAGTCTACCCTATCCAGACCTCTCAACATCTTGTAAACCTCTATCAGGTCACCTCTCATCCTTCGTCTCTCCAGGGAGAAGAGACCAAGCTCCCTCAACCTATCCTCATAAGGCATGCCCCCCAATCCAGGCAACATCCTTGTAAATCTCCTCTGCACCCTTTCAATGGCTTCAACATCTTTCCTGTAATGAGGTGACCAGAACTGCGCGCAGTACTCCAAGTGGGGCCTAACCAGGGTCCTATAAAGCTGCAGCATTATCTCCCGACTCCTAAACTCAATCCCTCGATTAATGAAGGCTAGTACGCCGTACGCCTTCTTGACCGCATCCTCCACCTGCGAGGCCGATTTAAGAGTCCTATGGACCCGGACCCCAAGGTCCTTCTGATCCTCTACACTGCTAAGAATGGTACCCTTCATATTATACTGCTGCTTCATCCCATTGGATCTGCCAAAATGGATCACTACACACTTATCCGGGTTGAAGTCCATCTGCCACTTCTCCGCCCAGTCTTGCATTCTATCTATGTCTCGCTGCAACTTCTGACATCCCTCCAAACTATCCACAACACCACCTACCTTGGTGTCGTCAGCAAACTTACCAACCCATCCCTCCACTTCCTCATCCAGGTCATTTATGAAAATGACAAACAGCAAGGGTCCCAGAACAGATCCCTGGGGCACTCCACTGGTCACTGACCTCCATGCAGAGAAAGACCCCTCCACAGCCACTCTCTGCCTTCTGCAGGCAAGCCAGTTCTGGATCCACAAGGCAACAGCCCCTTGGATCCCATGCCCTCTCACTTTCTCAAGAAGTCTTGCATGGGGGACCTTATCGAACGCCTTGCTGAAGTCCATATAGACCACATCCACCGCTCTTCCTTCGTCAATGTGTTTGGTCACATTTTCAAAGAACTCAACCAGGCTCGTAAGGCACGACCTGCCCTTGACAAAGCCGTGCTGACTACTTTTGATCATACTAAACTTCTCTAGATGATCATAAATCCTGTCTCTCAGGATCCTCTCCATCAACTTACCAACCACTGAGGTTAGACTCACCGGTCGGTAATTTCCCGGGCTGTCCCTGTTCCCTTTCTTGAATATAGGGACCACATCTGCAATCCTCCAATCCTCCGGAACCTCTCCCGTCTCCATCGACGATGCAAAGATCATCGCCAAAGGCTCCGCAATCTCCTCCCTCGCCTCCCACAGTAACCTGGGGTACATCCCATCCGGTCCCGGCGACTTACCAACCTTGATGCCATTCAATAGTTCCAACACATCCTCTTTCTTTATGTCCACATGCTCGATCCTTTCTGTCCACCGCAAACCAGCAGTACAACCACCCAGATCCCTTTCCACCGTGAATACCGAGGTAAAGTATTCATTAAGCACCTCCGCCATTTCATAGGGTGGTGAGGAATTGGAACAAGCTGCCAGAGGTCGTAGTAGCAGCGGGTACAATTTAGACAGCTAAATTGGTAAGATTGGTACAGAGAGATATGGGTCAAACACAGGCAATTGGTACTCGCTTAATGGTAAAAACTGGGCGGCATGGACATGTCGGGCCAAAGGGCCTGTTTCCATGCTGTAAAATAATGAGGGCATGGATCGAGCAGCTTTATAGAACGTTAGTTTGGCCGCACTTAGAATCTCGTGATCAATTCTGGTCAACACACGACCAGAAAGATGTGGAAGCTTTGGAGAGGGTTCAGAAAAGATTTACTAGGATGTTGCCTGGTATGGAGGGCATTAGCTATGAGGAGAGGTTGGAGAAACTTGGTTTGTTCTCACTGGAGCGACGGAGGTTGAGGGGCGACCTGATAGAAGTCTACCAGATTATGAGAGGCATGGACAGAGTGGATAGTCAGAAGATTTTCCCCAGGGTCAATTACTCGGGGCACAGGTTTAAGGTGCGAGGGACAAGGTTTAAAGGAGATGTATGAGGCAACTTTTTTACATAGAGGGTGGTGGGTGCCTGGAACTCGCTGCCGGGAGAGGTAGTGGAAGCAGATACAATAGTGAGTTTTACGGAGTGTCTGGACAAATACATGAATAGGATGGGGATAGAGGGATACGGTCCCCGGAAGGGTAGGGGGTTTAAATTCAGCCGGGTCGTAGTAGAAGGTTCAGAAGAGGTCGTAGTAGAAGCGGGCACAATTTTATATTTTAAAAAGCATTCAGACAGTTATTCTGGTAAGATTGGTATGGAGGGATTTGGGCCAAACGCAGGCAATTGGTACCAGCTGAATGGTAAAAACTGGGTGGCAGGGAAAAGTTGGGCCAAAGAGCCCATTTGTACCTGAGCTCTGTTTTCTGCCCGGAAACCATTTCTCAATCCATCCCAGTATTTTCCAAATTTGTGGATTGGACACAGTAAATTGCCGTTTACTGTCCAAACCTGGGTAGGTTAGGTGGATTCAGGTAAATGTGTGGGGTTACGGGGATAGGGCTGGGTCAAGGGCCTGAGTAGGTAATGTGTCAGAGAGTCTGTACAGACTCGATGGGCTGAATGGTCTCCTTCTGCACTGCAGGGATTCTGTGACTCTACTATTAAGCTAAAATGCTGACAATGCTGCCTATTTCTGTGCACTTTGGCAAACGTTCTGCCTCATCACCGGGTGACACGGTGGCACAGTTGTTAGCACTGCTGACTCACAGCGCCAGGGATCTGGGTTCGATTCCCCGCCTCGAGTGACTGTCTGTGTGGAGTTTGCACGTTTGCTAAATTGCCCCTCAGTGTCAGGGGGATTCGGGCCTGGGTGGGATGATTGTTGGGGCAGGCTTGTTGGGCTGAATGGCCTCATTCTGCAGGGTAGGAATTCTATGACTCTTGGATCTTAAATGGTTGATAAATAGTGAAACTGAGACACAAACTGGGGCTTGGCAGCAGCAGACAGACTGGGGATCATTGCATCCTGCAGGGATTTTTATTACAGAATCAATTTCAGAAAATTTACAACTCACAATTCACAACAGCAAAGTGTGGGATTGCAAACTTGGAATGATTAGCCCAGGACGAAAGTTTAAAAGCTACAGATTGACATTCAGAAACAAGAGATGGCCTCACATCTTCAATTCTGTGATTGTCTGGCATCTCCTGCTCTGAATATTACAAAATCTCTGTCCCCTTCATGCGTCTGGAGACTTTGAAAGTTACGCAGACATTGGTAAAACTTTCCTTTATCTCGCGGCATTTCCTGTGAAATACTTACCTTCTGCAAAGAGACACAATCTAATTGACACTTTCTGAATCTCCTTTCAAACAACCTCCCAACCCCACTGTGCAGGATGCAGGAATGTCACCTTTTGTCACATTCCTCAACACAATTGTTGACACGTTTGTGGGACAGGAAAAGTAGATTCAACTGACAGATTCTGAGCCCCAGGTTGAATCTTTAAGATGTAAAAATGAACTGAAAGCCCAGGTCTCTCTGTTCCTGCAACTATTTTAACATCAACCCATTGATTTTAAATTGATTCTCCTGTGTGTAAAAAATCATCGATCAACTTCAGGTTTGAACATTAATAAGCGACTGAGCATCAACTGTGAATTATAGAAGGTTGTTCCAAACTAATATCACACCTGGTGTGGCAAAGTGTTCCTGAATTTCACTCCGAAAAGTCTAAAACCCGAAACATGGTCTAAAATCCAATGTCCCCCAAGTCCTGTACCCATCAAACACTCCCAGGACAGGTACAGCACAGGGTTAGGTACAGAGTAAAGCTCCCTCTACACTGTCCCCCATCAAACACTCCCAGGACAGGTACAGCACAGGGTTAGGTACAGAGTAAAGCTCCCTCGACACTGTCCTCATTAAACACTCCCAGGACAAATACAGCACGGGGTTCAATACAGAGTAAAGCTCCTTCTACACTGTCTCCATCAAACACTCGCAGGACAGGGACAGCACAGGGTTAGATACAGAGTAAAGCTCGCTCTACACTGTCCCCTTCAAACACTCCCAGGACAGGGACAGCACGGGGAAAGGTACAGAGTAAAGCTCCTTCTACACTGTCCCCATCAAACACTCCCAGGACAGGGACAGCACGGGGTTAGATACAGAGTAAAGCTCGCTCTACACTGTCCCCATAAAACACTCCCAGGAGAGATACAGCACGGGGTCAGATACAGAGTAAAGCTCCCTCAGTTTCAGTTTATTTACGAGTGTCACAAATAGGCTGACATTAACACTGCAATGAAGTTACTGTGAGAATCCCCTAGTCTCCACACTCCGGCGCCTGTTCGGGTTACACTGAGGGAGAATTTAGCACGGCCAATGCACCCTGACCAGCACATCTTTCAGACTGTGGGAGGAAACCGGAGCACCCGGAGGAAACCCACGCAGACACGGGGAGAACGTGCAGACTCTGCACAGACAGTGACCCAAGCTGGGAATCGAACCCGGGTCCCTGGCGCTGTGAGGCAGCAGTGCTAACCACCGGTGATAAGGGAAGAGTTAACAGAAAGCAGCTGGTGAGAATATACTGGCCGGTTTTAATTTAATCCAAATTAATGAATTAGAAACTTTTCACCGACGGAATTGACATCCGAGGATTTCAGTTTAAAATCCCATTGAAGCTCCCTGTCTCATAATGGGATGTTTTTGCCTGTATTTCGTAATTAGTGACTTCATATCTCACAGGGAGATTAATAAAACTTTTTTCCAATTGATAGGGACAGCTCAATGGACAAAACTGGTGTGAGAAAGGGGCAAATCCTTTGAAAATGGAGGCAGAGAGGAGGCTTTGTTCAACTCCCATTCTTTCCCTGTCTTCAGCAGGCTGGGCAGGAAGTGTGAGCAGAGAGGGGGGGATAGACAGACACACACTGACACAATCCCCAATCCACTCACCCACACATCCCCATTCCCCCTCCACTCGCTGGGTTGTGAGGAGCGGCTGCAAGGATTTTCCGGGCTGCTGTGGGGGGGTCAGGGGGTGTTTGAAATGGACGAACACGACCTACAGGGGAAAAGAAATAAAGTTTGAAACTAAACTAAAGAAACTAAAGACAGGAACTTGCAGAATCCATTGCCGGCCTGCATTAACATATCAAGAGTCAGTCTGACATTGCCACAAACACCTCTGGGGTGAGAGGGGGAGGGGGGGTGAATTAGCATCTCAATAGAGAGACAGACATTGTAAACATGTCAGAGACTCAGGGTGGGGTTTGCATCCAGCACACTCAGGATAAATGTGAATCTGAGAGCCTTCAGTCCCCACACCAATAATCCCCCTGCACTGAAAACATTCCCACTCTGATTCAGTGTGTGTGTGTGTCAGTGTGTGTGTCAATCTGCTTTTTGACCTGTCCTTTGCTTGTGTGGACATGATGCTGAATGGACTTGAATGGAAATGCTGGACTCCTCGCTGTGATATGTTGTGTGTCTTATTGTTAAAATGGCCGTGTCTCTTTTTCTCTCTCTTTTTAACCAATTTTTATCTCTCTTTCTCCTGAGGAATTTTGAAAACTGGGGATGTGTCGCGGATCCAAAGGACGGGAATGTTTGTGACCAGGACGAGGGAGAGGAGCTTCTTCCAGAGGGAGGGCTGACTGAGGCTTCACCCGGGTGAGTTGTGTGTGTTTATTACCCTGATCCAGATTTAATGTTTCATATCAGAGGGAGCAAGATCTGAATGAGAGTGGAATAGAGAGACAGAGAGAAACACACAGGGAGGGAACTGTCTCAATCTCTTTAGTCTCTGCTTTACAACTGACTTGTTGTGTTTGGGTGTCACTGAGAGATTGTGTAACTGAGGGGAGATCCTGGGATTTTGCTGTTGTATTTAATTTAAATAATTTCTTGTATTTTAATTATTTTCTCTCTCTCTCTTTCCCCAAGAATTAATGTTCAGATTTTACTGAGAGATTGTGCAACTGAGAAGGAGGAATCCTGGGCTCTTGTGCTGTTTAATTTAAACATTTTCTTGTATTTTAATTCATTATTTTCTCTTCTTCCCAGGAATTTGAATTTTGAAGACTGCAATGGGACTCGGAATCCTTGGACAAGGGGCTTTTCTCCAGAGGAGGAAGGATGGACTGAGGCCTGTTCTATAGGCCGCATGTGAGTTGTTATCTCTTATTACCCCAATCCAGGTTTAATTTCAATCTCGCTTCCTCGGATGAAGCAGTTCTAGTTCGATTGTGGGATGTGGGAGGGCTGGAGTTTGAAACCCTGGGGTTAAAATAACCCGGCTTTGCAATTAGTCACAAACATGTTAACCCTTTGGTGGGTGGCAAAGAGTAAATTAAATATCTGTAATATGAAACTGTCTAAAAGTTTGATATAAATCCAAAATAACAGGGGTGGGAGAGACTGACTTACCCGAATGTTAAATAAGTTTCACAGAGGACATTACAATTCAATTTTCTGAAGTTCAGCCATTACATTTATCTTCCCCTCTACAGCTTTCTTCCCCATTCTGTCTATTTCTCTCTGCTTTTCTCTCTGTCTCTCCCTCCAGTACTTTTTCCCATCTTCAGCTTCCTCTCCCTTCCTGTCTCTTTCCACTCATCTCTCTCTCTCTCTCTCGCGTTCTTCCATATCTCTATCAATCTCCAGAATGTCTCTCTCTCTCTGGCTCCATCTTTCTTTGTGTCTCTTTAAATCTTTAATCAATAAAAACTCTCCGTTATTGTAAACAGGGAGACAGGAATATGGCATCGCTCATTTCAATTCAGAATACATGAGAGACTGCAATGGGACTCAGCATCCTTGGACAAGGGGCTTTTCTCCAGAGGAGGATGGATGGACTGAGGCCTGTTCTATAGGCCGCATGTGAGTTGTCGTCTCTTTATTACCCCGATCCAGGTTTAATTTTAATCTCGCTTCCTCGGATGAACCAGTCCTGGTTCGATTGTGGGGTGTGAGGGGGGCTGGAGTTTGAAACCCTGGGGTTAAAATATCCCCACTTTGCAATTAGTTACAGACACATTAACCCTTAGGTGGGTGGCAAAGAGTAAATTAAATGTCTGTAATATGAAACTGTCTCAATTTGTTTTAAATCCAAGATAACAGGGATGGGAGACAGAGCGCTGTTCCTAATTGTTGAATAAAATTCACAGAGGCCTTTCCAATTCAGTTTTCAGAAGCTTAGAATTTCATTTAGTCCTCTCTGCAGATTTTCTCCCATATTGTCTATTTCTCTCTGCTTTCTCTCTCTCCATCCCTTTCCTTCCTCTATCTGTCTCTCTTTTTTATTCCCTCTCTCTCCCTCTTTTTCCCAGGAAATAATATTTTGTTGGACAATCTCTCAGTAAAATCTAAGAAGGGGGAATCCTGGGCTCTTGTGCTATTTAATTTAAACATTTTCTTATATTTAAATTAATTATATTCTATCTCTCCCATGGAATTAATATTTAGTTAGACAATGTCTCAGTGAGATCTTAGAAGGGGGAATCCTGGGGCTCTTGTGCTCTTTAATTTAAACATTTTCTTGTACTTTAATTAATTATTTTCTCTGTTCCCCAGGGATTTGAATTTAAGACTGCAACATGACTTGGAATCCTTGGACAAGGGGCTTTTCTCCAGAGGAGGATGGATGGACTGAGGCCTGTTCTCTAGGCTGCAAGTGAGTTGTTATCTCTTATTACCCTGATCCAGGTTTAATTTTAATCTCACTTCCTCGGATGAACCAGTTCTGGTTCAATTGTGGGAAGTGGGGAGGCTGGAGTTTAAAACCCTGGGGTTAAAATATCCCGGCTTTGCAATTCGTTTGGTGGGTGGCAAAGAGTAAATTAAATATCTGTAATATGAAACTTTCTAAAAGTTTGATGCAAATCCAAAGTAACAGGGATGGGAGAGACTGACTTACCCGAATGTTAAATATGTTTCACAGAGGACATTACAATTCAATTTTCTGAAGTTCAGCCATTACATTTATCTTCCCCTCTACAGCTTTCTTCCCCATTCTATTTCTCTCTGCTTTTCTCTCTGTCTCTCCCTCCAGTATTTTTCCCCTATCTTCAGCTTTCTCTCCCTTCCTGTTTCTTTCCATTCATCTCTCTCTCTCTCTCGAGCATTCTTCCATATCTGTCCATCACTCACCAGAATCTCTCTCTCGCGAACATTCTTCCATATCTGTCTATCACTCACCAGAATGTCTCTCTCTCTCTCTCTGGCTCCATCTTCCTTTGTGTCTCTTTAAACCTTTAATCAACAAAAACTGTGTTATTATAAACAGGGAGACAGGAATATGGCATCGCTCATTTCAATGCAGAGTACATGAGAGAGAGGGAAAGAAACAGCTATGGACAGAGACAACGAGTGAGAAAGAGAGGGGACAGGGACAAGGATCTAGACAGGGACATCCATCTTTACACTGAGTGAGAGAGACAGGAGCAGAGGGAGAAAAGAGAGGGAGATAGTGAAAGGGAGATGGAGGGAGTTGTAGAAATCAATCCCGGGAGGGCGATTTTAAAAAGTGTCCCGAAGGAATCAGCAGCCCCTTCCCAAACTGAAAGAGGGAGATGAGCAGCTCCTGGAGTCTGAGAGGGAGACAGGGATGGACGGGGGGGTTGTGGATATTTGATTCAGTTTTAAGGGATTCTGTTTGTAGATTTCTCTCTCTGTGTTCATGCCATTCTGATGTTTCTGAGAGATTGTGTAACTGAGAGGGGGGAATCCTGCGTTTCGGTGAGATTTAATTTAAATGGTTTCTTGTATTTAATTAATTTTCTCTCTCTTTTCCCCAATAATTCATATCTAGTTAGAAAATCTCTCAGTTAAATCTCAGAAGGGGAATCCTGGCCTCTTGTGCTATTTAATTTAAACAATTTCTTGTATTTTAATTAATTATTTTCTCTCTCTCTTCTTCCCAGGGATTTGAATTTTGAAGACTGCAATGGGACTCGGAATCCTTGGACAAGGGGCTTTTCTCCAGAGGAGGATGGATGGACTGAGGCCTGTTCTATAGGCCGCATGTGAGTTGTCTCTTTCTTACCCTGATCCAGGTTTAATTTTAATCACGCTTCCTCGGATGAACCAGTTCTGGTTCGATTGTGGGGTGTTTGGGGGGGCTGGAGTTTGAAAGCCTGGGGTTAAAATATCCCGGCTTTGCAATTAGTCACAAACAGGTTAACCCTTTGGTGGGTGGCAGAGTAAATTATGCATGAAACTGTCTATAAGTTTGTTTTAAATCTAAAATAACAGGGGTCGGAGACAGAGCAATGAACCTAATTGTTGAATAAAATTCACAGAGGCCTTTACAATTCAGTTTACAGATGTTCAGATTTTCATTTCATCCTCTCCACAGCTTTTCCCCCATTCTGTCTATTTCTCTCTGCTTTTCTCTCCATTTCCTTCCTCTATCTGCCTCACTTTATTCTCTCTCTCTCCCTCTTTTTCCCAGGAATTCATATTTAGTTGGACAATCTCTCAGTAAAACCTGGAAAGGGGCAATCCTGGGATTTTGTGCTGTGTAATTTTCATTCTGGCTGTCCCGGGGGGTTTGATTTCACTGTCTCAGCCCCTCTCTGCCTCTCTCTCTCTCTGTATAAACTTTTTCTAAATTACAAAACACTCAACACAGCTGACTGCAGCTTGTGGGATGTTCCTGGGGATTTTGTTTTAAAAAGGGTGTTTTCTCAGAGGCAGTTTAAACCTTTCAGGGGACTGTGGGGAAGTCTCCAGACTTGGGACAACACACACACAGGGTTGGGGGCTGGGGGTGGCGGGCGGGGGGGAGGTGGGCAGTCAGGTATACTGGTATTCTGGGAGACTGATATTCCCAACAAGGGCCAGAGGTCTCAGTGCTGAAACATATTAAACTGTTCAAACAGAGGCAGGCAGAAAGCCATGAGGCTTCAGAGCTCCCTGTAGATGCAAAGGTAACTCCCATTGCCAAAAAGTAGCCACATGTGAAGTGGAAACACCTTCCCTCAGCTTGTTACACACTGACCTTTCCACAACCCCAACATGTTTACAAACACTCGCTGCAGTTTCTGCAAACTTTGTATCAAACTGCCTCCCATTCTGCTCAATACTGACCCCCTCTCAACCTGGCACTGAACTCGTGTCTGAATTGAGACAGAGACACACAGACAGAGTTTTTAAAGCTGAAAGTTTTAAAGTTTGATTATTAGTGTCACAAGTAAGGCTTACATTAACACTGCAATGAAGTTACTGAGAGAGAGACAGAGAGACACACAGAGACAGAGATAGAGACATAGAGATAAAGAGACAGAGAGGATGTTTAAAGTTTTAAAATTTGTTTATTAGTGTCATAAGTAAGGCTCACATTAACGCTGCAGTTACTGAGAGAGACAGAAAGAGACAGAGGTTTTAAAGTTGAAAGATTTAAAGTTTATTTACTAGTGTCACAAGGCTTACATTAACACTGCAATGAAGTTACTGAGAGAGACAGAGATAGAGGGAGCATCCAGAGTGGGTTCAGTAACACATTTATTTTTCAGAGATCTCTCTCTGTGACTCTTTAGCGATGAGATATTCAGCCAGGATGGTTTCACTGACCCTCTTCAGCAGGCAGATATTCCCAAATCCAGCCTAGGTCTCAGACACACACACACACCACTCACACATTCCCTCTGCTCTGTCCAAGGGAATATGTCATCCAGGAATTTCTATTTTATATTTACAGGGTGACGGGGGGAGAAACTCAACTCAAAAATCCTGCAGTGTCTCCAAGCTGCTTTTAAATTTCAATTCAAACCCTGGGCCACATGGGAAGCTGCAGAGATTGGGAAACTTACCAAACCCAGTTTGTGTGTGTGAGTGTCTGCAGCTTTTGTGTCTTTGAACTTGCGAGGGTGCCAGGGAGAGAATGTCACTGTCTTCACCTCTCTGCCTCTCTGTATAAAAAAATCACCAAATTAAACCACACTCAATAATGCGACCATACACAATTAATTCCCAAATATCTGTCTCTCTCGCTTTATCTCTGTCTCTCCCCGTCTCTCTCTCTCTCCCTGTTCTCTCTCTCCCTGCCTCTTCTCGAGCAGAAACAGGTGGAGACAGAGAGGCAGGGAGAGAGAGGAAGAGGGAGGGATGGAAACAGCTGGAGTTGTGGGTTAGATGCAGGGGGAGAGACACAGGCTGTTAGAGGGAGGGGGGGTTTCAGTGAGGGACAGGGTCTCCAGTTTAATTCTGAGGGTCCTGAGAGAGGGATTTCACTGTCTCAGCCCCTCTCTGGCTCCCTGACTCTGTATAAACAATTCCCAAATTTAAAAAAACGCTCAACACAGCTGACTGCACTTTGTGGGATCTTGCTGTGCACCACAGTGATTTTAGTTTTAAAAAGGGTTTCTTTTAAGAGGGAGTTCCAGCCTTTCTGGAGATTTGGGATGATGCAGACACACACACACACACACACACACACAGGGTAGTGAGTGGGGAAGGGGGGGTCACAGCAGGCAAGAGAGTGGGGGGTGGGGGGGGGCGAGGACTGTGTCCCATCTGATTCAGGTTCACATTGCTGCTGCTGTGGGATCTTGCTGTGCACACACTGGGCCTGTGGCCTTTGCCCGCACTGCAACAGCGACCACACTTTATTAAACAAAATCTGGCCCAGGGACCGCAAAGTGGGTTCAAGGAAAAAGCTTGAAAAGGGGTCGGGTAAATTCAAGCACTTTAATCGCCGAGGCATCGTAGGCTCTGGAGCAAGTGCTGGGGAATGGGAGGAGGATAGATTGGGATTTGATGGCCAGCATCGAGCTGGTGGGCCGAAGGGCCTGTTTCTGTGCTGTGTGACTCCAGATTCTTTTCTCTCTCTCTTTTCCCAGGAATTTCTATTTGAATGGGGGGGGGGGGGGGGTATAGAATTTCCCTGTCTCCGTCTCTCCAGCGTTCTTACCAATCCCAGCACCCCTCCCCTCTCTCTCGCCCCAGACATTCCTGTCTATTTTTCATCTTTCAATAAAATGTGAAGGAAAACACCAATGTGAATTGTTGTTCATTTAATTTGGGGAGAGAGAGAGAGAAGTGGATCCCATTTCCCCCACACTCTCCTGCAGTCCTCACCCACAACATTTATTTAATCTGGCCCTCACCAGGTTGTGTGTGTGGGATCTTGCTGTGCACACAGGTGGGTCTGGCTCCCTATTCCTCGCACTGTGACCATGAGCAGAACTTTAAACAGGAAAGATTGAGGGGAAGGAGAAGGGTTGGGGAGGGGGAGGAGGCCAAGAGAGAAAGAGAAATGGAGGGAGAGCTAAACAGAGAGGGTGTTGGCGGGGGGGGGGGGGTGTGAGAGGGTCTCAGGAGGGGCAGGGAGAAAGAGACACAGAGTCTGGGGGTGTCCTCCATCGTGGGACTGGCAGTGGGATCTTGCTGTGCAGAATTACCTTCATTGTAATTTGAATCATTCATTCATTGACTAAGGGAGGGTGGGTGTGTGATTGTGGGATTGTAAATATTGTTACCACGCTGAGGTGATGTTTCCCTCTGCGCTATTTTGTAACCCCCTAAAGGGATACACCTTGCCTCGTAATCTTAAGTAAGTGTGTGTGAGACAGGAGGAAGCTACTGGTTTTAGACATTCAATCCCTACAGTGCAGAAGGAGGCCATTCGGCCCATCCAGTCTGTACCGACCACAATCCCAACCAGGCCCTATTCCCATAACCCCACACTTTTAACCTGCTAATCCCCCTGACACTGGGGTCAATTTAACACGGCCAATCCACCCAACCCGCACAGCTTTGGACTGTGGGAGGAATTGGTAAATTAAAGCAGGATCTGACACTCTCTGTATCAGGAACAACTAACAGGTCTTTAATTTAGACTGGGTGACAACCTTACTAAAACAATGAACAAACTGAATAAACTCCCCAATAGAATGCTGTTCCAATGACAAGACTCACTCAGGAATAATGAAATAAATCATTACAGAATAGAGTCACCCTCAAATAATATAACACCAGGCGTCTGTTGGAAGTGTGAACTTTCTTCTGCTGCTTGGGTCTGGAATACTTTCTGAGTTGGTTTCTGCTTCTATTTAGATGGTGATGTGATGAAGCTGTATATATTACTGCAGGATTCAGTATCAGACTCTCCCTCCTTCAATCTAAAGAGGCAGCAAGGTCGCTCCCTCCCCGTTATTTCCCCCTGTCCCGGGTTTAAATACCCAGAATTTTCTCACAGTATTCCTGCAATTTGAGTGGCTTGAGGCTGTCACCAACGCCCCAATTTGAATGCAATTGGTTGTGTGTGTTTGAGAGCTTGTTTTAAAATCATTGACCCAATTCAAAGCCTGTTTTGCTCTGCTGGGACTCTGGCTGCTGCTTTGGACACAAATGTTGTAAAGTTGTCTTCTGCAGCCTGCTTTCTGCAGTTTAAAATCCCCAGCACAAAGACACAGGCTTTCTAAAGACACAACGCTGTATGGTTTGTTTTGGTTTTCTCAGCATTTCTTTTCAATATTTACATTTGTCAAACACCACATCTTCAACCTTATATATGCAACTTCATAACCATATTAGAGAGAGACAGTGTGTGAGAGAGACAGAGAGGGGGAGAGAGAAAGAGGCAGAGTCGGGGGGGGAGAGAGAGAAAGGGAGAGAGCGAGAAAGGGAGAAAGAGACAGAGAGGGGGAGAGAGAGAAAGAGACAGAGAGGGGAAGAGAGAAAGAGGCAGAGAGGGAGAGAGAGGGGGGAAAGACAGAGAGAGAGAGAGAGGGGGAAAGACAGAGAGAGAGAGAAAGAGAGATAGGGGGAAAGACAGGGAGAGAAAGAGACAGGCAGGGAGAAAGAGAGAGAGAAACAGTGTGAGTGAGAGAGAGAGACAGAGAAAGATGGAGGGAGGGGGAGAGACAGAGAGAAAGACAGACAGGGAGGGGTGGAAAGAGAGAGAGAGAAAGACAGGGAGGGAGAGAAAGATGGAGGGAGCGGAAGAGAGAGAGAAAGATGGAGGGAGTGAGAGAGAGAGAGAGAGAAAGACAGAGAAAGATGGAGGGAGTGAGAGAGAGAGAGAGAGAGAGAGAAAGACAGAGAAAGATGGAGGGAGGAGAAAGAGACGGACAGACAGAGAGAGAGAAAGACAGAGAAAGATGGAGGGAGGGAAAGAGGGGGAGAGTGAGGGGGAAAACAGGAAAAGACAGCAAGAGGTGAGGTTTGTGGGGGGTGCAGTGAGGGGGTGGGGGAAGAGACACAGGATCACAGTGACCCGAGCTGGGAATTGAACCCGGGTCCCTGGAGCATGTGAGGCGACCACACTTTATGAAACGAAATCTCGCTCACGGACCGCAAAGTGGGTTCAAGGAAAGAAAGTGGAAACGGGGTCGGGTAAATTCAAGCACTTCAATCACCGAGGCATCGTAGGCTGTGCAGCAAGCGCTGGGGAATGGGGGGAGGATAGATTGGGATTTGATGGCCAGCATCGAGCTGGTGGGCCGAAGGGCCTGTTTCTGTGCTGTGTGACTCCAGATTCTCCTCTCTCTTTTCCCAGGAATTTCTATTTGGATGGGGGGGGGGAGTTCATAATTTCCCTGTCTCTGTCTCTCCAGTGTTCTTACCAATCCCAGCACCCCTCCCCTCTCTCTCTCCCCAGACATTCCTGTCTATATTTCATCTTTCAATAAAATGTGATGGAAAACACCAATGTGAATTATTGTTCATTTAATTTCAGGGAGGGAAAGACAGAGAGAGAGAGAGAAAGAGAGAGACAGGGAGGGAGAGAGAGATGGACAGAGACAGAGAAAGACAGGGAGAGAGAAAGGGAGGGAAAGAGAGAAAGGGAGGGAGAGAGAGAAAGGGCGGGTAACAGAGGGAGATCAAAGGCAGAGGGGCAGGGAGAGGAGACACACTGGAGGGGGGCTGGGTTGGGGGGGGTCCTCTGCTCTGCACTCACAGCCCAGCTCCCCAGTCTCTGGGGAAAAGACCCTCACTCTCACCCTCCCAGAAGGTGGGATTTGTAAACAGCAGCTGTGTGATTGAGGCTGAATCTGTGTTGTTGTGTTTGAAAAGATTTTTTCCCAATATAAAGATATTGGAATGTGGCTGCTGCCACATTGCAGTGAGAGAGAGATCTGGCTTTGCAGAAGGAGCTTCCCTCCCCATTTCCCCATGGAAATCCCTGAGAAATAGCAAACGTGGCCCACAACACGTCATTATTTGAAACGGTCAGACAGAAACTTATCAGAGAGAGCATTTTAATCCCCATTCATCCCCAGACGGGGAAACAGAGCAGAGATCAGGACAGATTATCCAGAGTAGGAGAGACCGGGGCAGAGATGGGGTATTGGATATATTTATAGATCTGGGGGGAAAGCAAGAGAGACACAGAGGGGGTTGGACAGGTTCAGAGATAGAGGCAGAGAAACAGGCAGAGAGAAAGAAATAGCGAGAGACAGAGGGAATGGGAGAGAGAGGTGTGACTGTGCTCGGAGTGGAAGGTTCCCTGTTCATATCGAATGTACAAACAGCCCCAATCCTGGAGTGACTTGTCATTATTTTTATTGGGGTGGGGGAGAGATGGGGGGGGGAGCGAGGGAGATATGGAGGGGGGTGGGGGAGAGATGGAGGGGGGGAGTGAGAGAGAGAGAGGGAGACGTGTGGTTCCCTCATTGCCCACTCACTTTAGCCCAATCCTCACTTAATCACTTTGTATCTGGCCCTGCTCAGACTGTGTGTGTGTGGGATCTTGCTGTGCCCTCATGCTCTGTCCCCCTCCTCCCCTCCCCATATTCCCCGCACTGTGACATCACCCCACACTTTAAACATGAAAAGATGGAGGGGAAGGAGGGTGGGGTAGAGAGAGAAGGGGTGGGGACTGTCAGGGGCTCAGTGGAGGGGGGTAGGGGGATAGAGACAGAGGCTCTGGGGGTGGGGGGTGTCCTCCTGCAGTGTGGGACTCCCTGTGGGATCCTGATTGCAGCATTCCCAGTCTCTCTCCCTCTCACTGTGAAGCACTCGGGAGGGAGAGGGAGCTGAAATTCAAATTCCTGAGCCTGGGGGAAAGGCTTGTTCTCAATCCCAGAGTCCTGCTTGTGTTTTCAGACAGGGCGCTGGGATTTGTGGGTGTGGATGGAGAAGATTGTTCTGTTTAACTGGGGGGTGGGAGAGAGGGGGGTTTGTTCTTTCTACCTGAGGAATAATGCAGCCTCTGTGACTAGGCCGCACTTCACGGCCTAAATCTCAGCAGCACTTTTGCATTCGCTTAATTCCCCAACAGGGTTTAAGTGGCTGAATTCAATGGTTCAATAAAATGTGCAGCAGCCGCTTCAGGGTGGGATTGTGGGTTTTCCTGCTCCCGCCCCCCTCTCATTTCCCTTTTGATTGGGAGTTTTATTTTGAACGGTCAGACAGAAACTTAGAGAGAGCATTTCAATCCAGATTCACCCTGAGATAGAGAAACAGAGCAGAGATCAGGACAGGTTATCCAGAGACAGGAGCAGAGACGGGGTATTGGACAGATATAGATCTGGGGGAAGTGTGTAAGAGACGGAGAGGGAGAAACAGAGTGGGGGGGGGGGAGAGGTGACTGTTAGAAGTGGGAACTTCATTGGGGCCTCCTGTGTTTATTCACTGGCCTGTCTCTGGAGTAAAGCCCCCAGAATGCTTTGACGTGTTTAATAAATTCAATATCGGGACAGTCAGGAGGTAGTTGGAAGTTCATTGCATTTGAAATGTGTTCCCATTTTGTCAGGGTTTAATAATGAGGAGGTGAAAGTGAATGTTTCCCCCACCCTCCCCCCAGTGAGATTGTGAATTTCAGCAAGTCCTGGGATCTTGCTGTGCCTTTTATTGTTTATAATCAGCTTTTGTTTTGTGTTTAATCAAATTTCACTTTATTTTCTCTTTCTCTCTTCCAAGGAGAATTCCTTTGGAAACTTTGGCGATGCAGAGAGCGAATAGTTTTGCCGTGAGGAATCCTCGGACAAGAGCGAAACCAGATAGAAAAATATTAATAAAAGTCCCCGTGTCTTTGTCGTTCATTTTTATTCACAGATAGACTGGTGGGGCTTTTACACTGAGGGTTAGTGGTCTGTATGTCAGGGGGAGGGGGTATTCCCAGTGATCCCTGCTCCAATGTAATCCCACAGATTTCAATCCCTCCCCCTGAAGCTCTGTCTGTGCAACTCCCCCATCCTCAGAACTGTTTCTCCACATCTTTCCAATCCCTGTCTCTCCCCATCCTTTATACCTCAGCCTCTCAATCTTTCCCCCTTTTCTCTCATTCTCTCTATCTTTCACTCTCTCTCTGAAACTTTGTCACTCTGTCTTGCCAAAGCCCCACTTTCTATTTGTCTCGACATCTCACTTTGTATCTCAGCCTCTCTGGACATCTCTCCCTCTCTCTTTGTGGATCATTTTATCAATCACAGCAGCCTCCTCTCCGTCTCTCTCTCTCTCTGCTCCCCCCTCTATCTCTGCTCCCTCTCTGTGACTCATTCTGTCTGAATTACAGCAGCATTCTCTCTCACTCCCCATCTCTATGTCTCTCTGCCTCTTATCTCTCTCTGTATCTGATCTCTGCTTCCCCCTCTCTGTGAATCATTCTGTCTGAATTATAGCAGCATTCTCTCTATCTCCATCTCTATATCTCTCTGGTTCTCTCTCTGTCTCTCTCTCTCGTGGGGGACGGGCCAGAACACGGGTTTGCTGTTCACAAGCAGCGAAGGCCCAGGAACGCAGAGGGAGGGAATCGGGGGCAATTCAGAGGGATTCAGCACTGCTGAAAGGGGGGAGTGTGTAATACAGGGGCTTGTTCAGAGCCAGGGGCTATTAGACAGAGAGGGAAGGGGCCGGTGGGGGAGGCTGTTGTACAAGTGGGGGGAATATTATAACACAGGCTGACCAGAGTCAGGGGTTATCAGAGAAAGGGGGCAATGGAGGAGGGGGGAGGGGGAATCAGGGGGTCTGTTGTACAGGATGGGGGTGGGGGATGTTATAACACAGGCTGCTCAGTGTCAGGGGAATTAGTCATTTGAACGTTAATGTTTAAAATGGGCAGAGTTTCCACATCCAACTCCACCAGGAGCTGTTTACAGGGGGGTGGTGGACGGGGATGGACGCGCGGTGGGGGGTGGGGGTGGGGGGGGGGTACTAATTAGAAAGGGGGGGATCTGTCAGTCCAGAGGCTGTTCACAGGGAGGGAGTGGGAATTTGCCAGGTTGAGAGGGGAGGCGGGGGGAAAGAGGGGAACTTAGAGGGATATTCAGCTGGGGGGCTTTGAAGATGGTTTGGGCAGTGGGGGGAGCGGGGTACGGGGCTCAGAGGGAAGGATCGGGAGATTTAGAGGGATTGTGAGGAGGGACGACAGAATTGGCTGGAGTGGGGGGGGGAATTGAGAGGGAGACTCAGGGATTGTGGTAGGGAATTAGAGGGATTCGGGGATTTAAGGGTCTCATGGGGACTTTGGGATTTAGCGGGGCTGAGAGGGAGGGAATAGGGGGGAATTGAGGGGGATTCGGGAAGGGGGGGCTTAGAGGGGGATTGCTGGGTTTCTGAGGGATACAGGAAGGATTGGGGGGCTTACGGGGATTACAAGACATGGTTTGGTGCTCAGACAGATTGAAGGGGTGGGATTGGAGAGGGAGCAGGATTCGGGGGCAGAGGAATGTGGCGAGGGTGGGGGCGAACTCAGGAGACATTCAGGGGGGATTCGAGAGGAATCTCAGGGGCTTAGAATCTGGGGAGGGTCTGGATGGGGTAGGGAGTCAGAGAGGGAGTTAGCGGGAGGGGAGGGGGAGTCGGGGTGGAGGGAAAGGGTTGAGGGCGGGGTGGATTCATAGGGATTTGGGAGGGGGGAAATTCAGAGAGGGATTTAGGGTGGGGCCTTGCATCAGGGTTAGAATTGGGGGGGGTGTCGAGCGATTCGGAGCGGGGGGGGTGACTCAGAGGGATTT
The DNA here is from genome assembly GCF_964213995.1 of Mustelus asterias. Classification (NCBI taxonomy): domain Eukaryota; kingdom Metazoa; phylum Chordata; class Chondrichthyes; order Carcharhiniformes; family Triakidae; genus Mustelus; species Mustelus asterias. The sequence continues at coordinate 69,703 of NW_027590499.1, forward strand.
AGGGGTGGGGAGGACTGAGGAAGGATTGGGTGCAGGCGTCAGGGGGGCTTGGGTATGGCAGGGGGGCAGAGGGAGCCTTTGGGGGGGGGGGGGGCTGAGGAATTGGGGCAGGAACTTGGAGGATTCAGGGGGCTGAGAGTCAGATTGGCGGTGGGTGTCAGAGAGATTGAGCGGGGGGAGGGGGTGCTTACAGAGTCGGATTGAAGCAGATCGGGCAGAGGGACAGGGAATCAGGTGGGGGAAAGGGGAGTTTTGGGGGAGAATTAGTGGAGATTGAGGGCGGGGGTTGAGAAGGATTGGGAGTGGCTCAGAGGGCTTTGGCGGTGAGTTCCTGAGAGAGTGAGTGGGGGGGTGATTAGAGTGGGATTGGAGAAGATTGGGCAGAGAGGATCGGGGGGAGGGGCCGAGAGGATCGGGGGGAGGGGCCGAGAGGATCGGGGGGAGGGGCAGAGAGGATGGGGGGGGGGGGCAGAGAGGATCGGGGGGAGGGGCAGAGAGGATCGGGGGGAGGGGCAGAGAGGATCGGGGGGAGGGGCAGAGAGGATCGGGGGGAGGGGCAGAGAGGATCAGGGGGAGGGGCAGAGAGGATCGGGGGGAGGGGCAGAGAGGATCGGGGGGAGGGGCAGAGAGGATCGGGGGGAGGGGCAGAGAGGATCGGGGGAGGGGCAGAGAGGATCGGGGGAGGGGCAGAGAGGATCGGGGGGAGGGGGCAGAGAGATTGGGCAGCAGGGAGGGTTAGAGGGGTTTAAGTGGAGGGATTTAGAGTGAGTTTCTGGAGTGGGGATTTAAGGAGGGGATTTGGGGGAAGCTGGAGGCGGGGAGGAAAGCTGGGGGGGGGTAGAGGGGAATTTGGGGGTGAGAGACTGAGGGCGGGGGTTTAAAAGTATTGGGAGTGGGTTCAGGAGAGGGGTTCGGGGGGATTGAGCTGAGAGGGGAATCTATAGGGCATTGGCAGGAAGGGGAGGGGGGATTCAGCAGCGGGTTTTGGGTCTGTTGGTGGGGCGGGGGCAATGTCGGGGGGGGGCATGTCGGGGGGGGGCATGTCGGGGGGGGCATGTCGGGGGGGGGCATGTCGGGGGGGGCCATGTCGGGGGGGGGCATGTCGGGGGGGGGGGGCCATGTCGGGGGGGGGCCATGTCGGGGGGGGCATGTCGGGGGGGGCATGTCGGGGGGGGGCCATGTCGTGGGGGGCCATGTCGGGGGGGGCATGTCGGGGGGGGGGCCATGTCGGGGGGGCCATGTCGGGGGGGGCATGTCGGGGGGGGGCCATGTCGGGGGGGGCATGTCGGGGGGGGGCCATGTCGGGGGGGGCATGTCGGGGGGGGCATGTCGGGGGGGGGCCATGTCGGGGGTGGGGGGCATGTCGGGGGGGGGGGCCATGTCGGGGGGGGCATTGTCGGGGGGGGCAATGTCGGGGGGGGCAATGTCGGGGGGGGAATGTCGGGGGGGGAATCACACTGATCTTTCTCAACACCCCAGCTATGACTGTAACACTACATACTTCTTTCCTTTTCTATGTACAGTGTGCTTTGTCTGTATTGCGTGCAAGATGCAATAATTTTCACTGTACACTAATATATGTGACAAGAATAAATCAAATCAAAATCAAATCAAATAAATTCCCCCTCCGACAGCTCCTATCAACTCCAAAGTTCCAACAACAAAATAAACTGGTCATTTGTGATTTCAGAGATAAGGTCTGCGCAATTTTACAATGTGGATGTTTTCCTTTAATTTCTTTGATCCTTTTTTTGAAATGAATTGTCCTTTCTTTCCATGCCCTCACTAAAATACTGGGTGGAACTGAATGCGTTTTCCCGCGGTAAGTTTGGAGCTGGTGGGGAAGGTATTTAATCAGGTGGGAGAGTGATTGATGCGGAACCTGTCACTTTCCTGCCTCATGAATGGCCTTCCTGCCGGCCAACAATTGAGGCCGTTAGGTGGGCATTTAATGACCACCGAAGGTCCTCATCCTGTCACTGCTGGTATTCACCCAATGGTGGATGGGGAAACTTGTCATGCGGGGAGCTTGAAAAGTAAGCATTGATCACTCTCACACTGTCAGGTTGTTTGTGGGTTCCTGGATCGGGAGGGGGGAGGGCGGAGGTGGCTTATTTAAAGGCTCTGAAGTGTCTTATCAAAGAACCAGACAATAGGAAAGGGGAGCCGACTGAGAGCCACCCATCTGTCCTTGCTCCAAATCCACTCCTCTGCCCCACAATCCAATTGCCGCCATCACTCACCTGGATGCCCAGGCCTCTGCTATGGCACCGCATTGGTTGTAATCTGCTAACATTCCCTAGCTTCAGGAAAGGCCCCAGTGGACTGGAAACTGCAAAATGTAACAGCTCTACTCCAGGAAGGAGGGAGTGAAGCAGCAGGAAACTGTAGGCTGAGACTCCCTGGGCGGAAATCTCTCACCCAGGTCTGTGTCCCATGGTGAGAGGAGAGGAACATGGTGTGTTTCCCGCTCTCGAGCTGGCGGGAAACCACGCCATATCTTCCAGCTCCCAACTCATTAATTATGCACCCAGGGGTTTAACACCATATTCTATGGCAGGGCAAGTCTGATAGTGCAAGAACCACCATCATATCTGGGTACCATATTCTTTCTTCTGAGAAAGAAGATGGATGTCCAGGAACACTCTGAGGCAGACAAATGGATTTCGTTGCTGACACTGAAGCTCATCTAATTTTCATTTATCGCTCACTCTCCCTTTATTTGTTTCTTCCCGGTCTCCTACTCTTTCCATCTCACCCTCAACACTAGCTTCCCTCAAGGTCAGTGGGAATACCCTGTCCGGTCCTGGGGATTTATCCACTCTGATTTGCCTCAAGACAGCGAGCACCTCCTCCCCTTTAATCTGTAATGGTTCCATGGCCTCCCTACCTGTTTTCCCTCTTTCCGTAGACTCCATGCCCGTTTCCTCAGTAAATACGGATGCAAAAAAACCATTTAGTATCTCCCCCATCTCTTTTGGTTCCATACACAGTCTACCACTCTGGTCTTCAAGAGGACCAATTTTGTCCCTCACTATCCTTTTGCTCCTAACATATAGAAGCTCTTTGGATTTTCCTTCACTCTGGCTGCCAAAGCAACCTCATGTCTTCGTTTAGCCCTCCTGATTTCCCTCTTAAGTAGCTTCTTGCCCTTTTTATACTCCTCGAGCATCTGATCTGTTCCTTGCTGCCTGTACATTTGATACAACTCTCTCTTCCTCTTAATCAGTGTTACAATCTCCCTCGAGAACCACGGTTCCTTATTCCTATCTACTTTGCCTTTAATCCTGACAGGAACATACAAACTGTGCACTCTCAAAATTTCTCCTTTGAAGGCCTCCCACTTGCCATTTACATCCTTACCAGAGAACAGCCTGTGCCAATCCACACTTCCCAGATCCCTTCTCATTTCATCAAATTTGGCCTTTTTTCCAGTTGAGAACTTCAACCCGAGGACCAGATCTATCCTTATCCATGATCAGGTTGAAACTAATGGCATTATGATCACTGGATCCAGAGTGTTCCCTCACACTCACATCCATAGAACGATAGAACCATAGAAAATTACAGCTCAGAAACAGGCCTTTTGGCCCTTCTTGTCTGTGCCGAACCATTTTATGCCTAGTCCCACTGACCTGCACTTGGACCATATCCCTCCACACCTCTCTCATCCATGAACCCATCCAAGTTTTTCTTAAATGTTAAAAGTGACCCCGCATTTACCACTTTATCCGGCAGCTCATTCCACACTCCCACCACTCTCTGCGTGAAGAAGCCCCCCCCCTAATATTCCCTTTAAACTTTTCTCCTTTCACCCTTAACCCATGCCCTCTGGTTTTTTTCTCCCCTAGCCTCAGCGGAAAAAGCCTGCTTGCATTCACTCTATCTATACCCATCAAAATCTTATACACCTCTATCAAATCTCCCCTCAATCTTCTACGCTCCAGGGAATAAAGTCCCAACCTATTCAATCTCTCTCTGTCACTCAGCTTCTCAAGTCCCGGCAACATCCTTGTGAACCTTCTCTGCACTCTTTCAATCTTATTTACATCCTTCCTGTAACTAGGTGACCAAAACTGTACACAATACTCCAAATTCGGCCTCACCAATGCCTTATATAACCTTACCATAACACTCCAACTTTTATACTCGATACTCCGATTTATAAAGGCCAATGTACCAAAGGCACTCTTTACGACCCTATCCACCTGTGACGTCACTTTTAGGGAACTCTGTACCTGTATTCCCAGATCCCTCTGTTCAACTGTACTCTTCAGAGTCCTACCATTTACCCTGTACGTTCTTCTTTGGTTTGCCCTCCCAAAGTGCAATGTCTCACACTTGTCTGCGTTAAATTCCATCACCTGCCCTAACTCATTTCCCAATAGGAGATCCAATATCGCATTCTCTCTCGTTGGCACCTCTATATACTGATGTAGAAAATTCTCCTGAACACATTTTACAAACTCTACCCCATCTAAACCTTTAACAGTATGTGAGTCCCAATCTATATGTGGAAAATTAAAATCCCCAACTATCACATCTTTGTGTTTCTTGCAGTTGTCAGCTGTCTCTCTGCTGATTTGCTCCTCCAATTCTCGCTGACTATTGTGTGGTCTATAACACAACACCATTAATGTGGTCATACCTTTCCTGTTTCTCCGCTCCACCCATAGGGTCTCTGCAGACAAGCTCCCTAATCTATCCTGCCTGAGTACCGCTGTAACATTTTCCCTGACCAACAATGCCACCCCCTCACCTTTTATCCCTCTGCCTCTATCCCGCCTGAAACATTGGAACCCCGGAACATTGAGCTGCCAGTCCTGCCCCTCCTCTAGCCAAGTTTCACTAATGGCTATAATGTCATATTTCCATGTGTCGATCCACGCCTTCAGCTCATCTGCCTTCCCCACAATACTCCTGGCATTGAAATAGACACACCTCAAAAAATTATTTCCACCGCACTCAACCCTTCCATTTGTGATTTTGCATGAACTAACCTGTCTTATTACCCCAGCTCCACTATCTGCTCTGGCACTCTGGTTCCCATCCCCCTGCAAATCTAGTTTAAACGCTCCACAATAACACTGGCAAATCTCCATGCAAATATATTGGTCCCCTTGTAGTTTAGGTGTAACCCGTCTCTCTTGTACAGGTCCCACCTGCCCCAGAAGAGGTCCCAACGATCCAAGAATTGGAAACCCTGCCCCCTGCACCAGTTCCACTGCCATGTGTTCATCCGCCCAAGCATCCTACTCCTGCCCTCACTGGCATTTGGCTCAGGTAGCAATCTTGAGATTACTACCCTCGGGGTCCTGCTTTTTAACTTCCTTCCAAGCTCTTTGTACTCACTCTTTCGGACCTCCTCACTCTTCCTTCCCACGTCATTGGTACCGATGTGTATCACGCCATCTGGCTGATCACCTTCCCACTTTACAACGCTGTGCACGCGATCAGAGACATCGCTGACCTTGGCACCCGGGAGGCAACAAACCATGCGGGAGTCTCTGTCCCGACCACAGAACCTCCTGTCCGTACCTCTGACCATTGAGTCCCCTATCACTACTGCTCTCCTCTTCGTCATCCCACCCTTTTGCGCTGTCGAACCAGACTCAGTATCAGAGTTCCGGCTGTCGCAGCTTGTCCCAGGTAAGCATCTCCCACAACAATCTCCAATTCAGTATACCTGTTGTGGAGGGGTATGGCCACAGGAGAACCCTGCTCAGTCTGTCCTTTCACATGTCCATTTCCTCTCCTTACAGTAACCCAATTTCCTGTGCTCTGCTGCTTAGGTGTAACTACCTCCCTAAAGCTACTGTCTATAAACTCCTCATTCTCCCGAATTAGATGGAAGTCATCAAGCTCCTTCTCCAGTTCCCTAACACGCTTTGCTAGCAGCTGCAGCTGAATGCATCTTTTGCCGGTGTTGTCGTCAGGGACACCGGAGGTCACCCTGATCTCCCACATCCTGCAGGAGGAGCATTCCAACATCTTGCCTGGCATTTTTTTTAACTCTGGGGAAAAACAGGAATAAACTTTCTGAAAAAGAAAAAAACCTACTCTCGCCTCTGCCTGTTCTCGCCGAAGCCTGTTTTGAGCCAAAGTCCTTCAGCTCTCACTCTGCCCCCTGCTCAGTCCGCTGCCCGCTAACAACGCTGTCCGCTCAAAAGTGCGGCCGACTTTTAAACTCTCCAAAACCTTCCCAGGATGCTGCTGGGCCTACTTCCTGTTTTGAAAAAACCCTCTGAATTTTTTCACAAATTGAACTGAAAAATAAATAAATAAAAATAATGCACAAACAAGCTCCCTCACCCTCAGCCTGCTCCTGTGGAACAATGAGCTCCCTCACACTGTCACTGAGTAACCCCTCTCTCCCCAGCACCCTGTGTTACTGACTGTATCTGTACTGATGTTAATCCAGCTCCCTCACACTGTCACTCAGTAACCCCTCTCCCCCCAGCACCCTGTGTTACTGACTGTATCTGTACTGATGTTAATCCAGCTCCCTCACACTGTCACTCAGTAACCCCTCTCCCCCCAGCACCCTGTGTTACTGACTGTATCTGTACTGATGTTAATTCAGCTCCCTCACACTGTCACTCAGTAATCCCTCTCCCCCAGCACCCTGTGTTACTGACTGTATCTGTACTGATGTTAATCCAGCTCCCTCACACTGTCACTCAGTAACCCCTCTCCCCCCAGCACCCTGTGTTACTGACTGTATCTCCACTGATGTTAATCCAGTTCCCTCACACTGTCACTCAGTAACCCCTCTCCCCCAGCACCCTGTGTTACTGACTGTATCTGTATTGATGTTAATCCAACTGCCTCAAATTACCACTCAGTATCCCCTCTCCCCCAGCACACTGTGTTACTGACTGTATCTCCACAGTTGTTAATCCAGCTCCCTCACACTGTCACTCAGTAACCCCTCTCCCCCAGCACACTGTGTTACTGACTGTATCTGTACTGATGTTAATCCAGCTCCTTCACACTGTCACTCAGTAACCCCTCTCGCAACAGCACCCTGTGTTTCTGACGGTATCTCTACTGATGTTAGGACAGCTCCCTCACACTGTCACTCAGTCACCCCTCTCTCCCCAGCACCCTGTGTTACTGACTGTATCTGTACTGATGTTAATCCAGCTCCCTCACACTGTGACTGAGTAATCCCTCTTCCCCAGCACCTGTGTCACTGATTGCATCTCGACTGAACTTAATCCAGCTCCCTCACACTGTCACTCAGTAACTCCACTCCCCCAGCACCCTGTGTCACTGACTGTATCTCTACTGATGTCAATCCAGCTCCCTCACACTTTCACTCCGTAACCGCTCTCTCCCAGCACCCTGTTTTACTGACTGTATCTGTTCAGTTGTGAATCCAGCTCCCTTAGACTGTCACTCAGTAACCCCTCACCCCCAGCACCCTGTATTACTGACTGTCTCTCTCCTAATGTTAATGCACTTCAGCAGTCACGGGCATTCAGCCTTGGATCTTCAGGCAAGCGTTCTCCAAGGCGGCCTTCACGACACACGACAGCGCAGAGTCGCTGAGCAGAAAACGAAAGCCAAGTTCCGCACACACGAGGACGGCCTCAACCGGAATATTGGGTTCATGTCACACTATTTGTAACCCCCACAGCTTGCCTGGACCTGCAAAGTTTCACTGGCTGTCTTGTCTGGAGACAATACACATCTTTTTAGCCTGTCTTAATGCTCTCTCCACTCACGTTCTTTGTATCTGAAAGACTTGATTAGCTGTAAGTATTCGCATTCCACCCATTATTCATGTAAATTGAGTCTGTGTCTTTATATGCCCTGTTTGTGAACAGAATTCCCACTCTCCTGAAGAAGGGGCTTGGAGCTCCGAAAGCTTGTGTGGCTTTTGCTGCCAAATAAACCTGTTGGACTTTAACCTGGTGTTTTTAAACATCTTACTGTGTATGCCTTTAGCCAGTGCAATATAACGGTTGGAATGTGAGTCTTTACAGGTAAGCAAGTCTGAAAGGTACAGACAATGTGAGTGGAGAGAGGGTAGAGCAGCGGTGAAAGATGTGTATTGTCTCCAGACAGGACAGTTAGTGAGATTCTGCAAGGCCAGGCAAGTCGTGGGGGTTACAGATAGAAACATCGAAAACTACAGCACAAAACAGGCCCTTCGGCCCCACAAGCTTTGCCGAACATATCCCTACCTTTTAGGCCTACCTATAACCCTCCATCCTATTAAGTCCCATGTACTCATCCAGGAGTCTCTTAAGAGACCCTATTGAGTTTGCCTCCACCACCACTGACGGCAGCCGATTCCACTCGCCCACCACCCTCTGTGTGAAAAACATTTCCCCAGTACCTACCCCCCCCCCCGCCCCCAGCAACCTAAACCTGTGTCCTCTCATAGCAGCCATTTCCACCCTGGGAAAAAGCCTCTGAACCTCTCAACACCTTATATACCTCTATTAGGTCTCCTCTCATCCTACGGCTCTCCAAGGAGAAAAGACCGAGCTCCCTCAGCCTAACCTCATAAGGCATGCCACTCAATCCAGGCAACATCCTTGTAAATCTCCTCTGCACCCTTTCAATCTTTTCCACATCCTTCCTGTAATGAGGCAACCAGAACTGAGCACAGTACTCCAATTGGGGTCTGACAAGGGTCTTATATAGCTGCATCATTATCCCCGGACTCCTAAACTCAATCCCTCGATTGATAAAGGCCAGCACACCATACGCCTTCTTAACCACCTCCTCCACCTGCGGGGCTGATTTTAGAGTCCTATGGACCCGGACCCCAAGGTCCTTCTGACCCTCCTCAGTACTGAGAGTCTTTCCCTTTATATTGTACTCCTTCATCCCATTTGACCTGCCAAAATGGACCACGACGCATTTATCTGGGTTGAAGTCCATCTGCCACTTCCCCGCCCAGTCTTGCATCCTATCTATGTCCCTCTGTAACTTCTGACATCCCTCCAGACTATCCACAACCCCACCAACCTTCGTGTCGTCGGCAAACTTACCAACCCATCCCTCCACTTCCTCATCCAGGTCATCCAGATAGTGTGACATGAACCCAAGATGGCGGTTGGGGCCGTCCTCATGTGTGTGGAACTTGACTATCAGTCTCTGCTCAGTGACTCTGCGCTGGCGTGTGTGGTGAAGGCAGCCTTGGAGAACGCTTCCCCGAAGACTCACATTCCAACCATTATTGTGTAAATTGAGTTAGTGTCTCTGTCGGCCCTGTTTGTGAACACATCTCCCACTCCCCTGATCAAGGAGCAGTGCTCCGAAAGCTCGTGTCTTGTGCTGCCAAATAGACATGTTGACCTTTAACCTGGTGCTGTGGCCCCGCCCACCATCTCACACCGTCACAATGCCCGGCTGATTGACGGCAGCTCCGGACCAATAGGAGGAGAAGGGGGCGGGACTGGATTACTGAGCAGGAGGGGCTAGTCCTCCAACCAATCGGAGTGAATGAGAGGCGGGGCTGGGAGTGGAGCATGCGCAGTGTGCGGGATGGCAATGGGTGATTTGATATGCAGTCAGTCAGTGGAATGGCGGCTCGGGGGAGCGATGGTCCGGCGGGTGGGCGGAGAGGATTCATAACCAGGTTTGTGTACAGCGGAAACTCAGAGAATGAAATCGCCGGTTCCCCGTTTGGACCCAGCGGGAGCCCAGTATTGTTCCCCGTTTCTGCCCCGAGTTCACCGCCGCCATGTTTCCAGCGGGGCTGTGCGCCTGTGCTGCCGCCATCTTTGTGAGGGGCAATGTGAAGTGAGCGTATGCCCAGTGCCATGTTTGTGAGGGGCAATGTCAGGAGAGCGCATGCCCAGTGCCATCTTGGTCTGGGTTTGACCAAAGGGCAGAGGTTAAAGGTGAGAGTGTTTCAGAGGGGATGTGGGGACAATGTTGAGGGGGGCTGAAGAAGGGGCTTGCAGCTCCGAAAGCTTGTGTGGCTTTTGCTACCAAATAAACCTGTTGGACTTTAACCTGGTGTTGTTAAACTTCTTACTGTGTTTTCCCCAGTCCAACGCCGGCATCTCCACATCATGACAGAATGTTGAGCAGACTGTGTTGCAAATCTGGAACTCGCTACCTGAGTGGCTGCTGGAGGCAGGGACTCTCTGATTGAAGAAGCTTCTGGACAAACACATCAATACACAAGGTATTGTCGCTGATAGTCCAAGTACATTGATTGGACTCAATTGGTATTGAGGGGGCGAGTTGTGGGGGGACGTGGGGCAAGGGGGAGGGGTTGAAGGGTGCGAGATGTTGTGGGGAGGGGATGAGGGGTTGTGGGGGTGGTTGAAGGTTGTGGGGAGGGGTTGAGGGGTTGCGGGGGGCAAGGGATGAGGGGTGGTGGGGGAAGGTAAGTTTGCTGATGACACAAAGGTTGGTGGATTTGTGGATAGCGATGAGGACCATCAGAGGATACAGCAGGATATCGATCAGTCCAAGACTTGGGCAGAGAGGTGGCAGATGGCGTTTAATCCGGACAAATGTGCAGTAATGCATTTTGGAAGGTCTAACACAGATAGGAAACTTACAGTAAATGGCAGAACCCTTCAGAGTATTGATAGGCAGAGGGATCTGGGTGTACAGGTACACAGGTCACTGAAAGTGGCAATGCAGGGGGAGAAGGTAGTCAAGAAGGCATACGGCATGCTTGCCTTCATCGGCCGGGACATTGAGTTTAAAAATTGGCAAGTCGTGTTGCAGCTTCAAAGAAGCTTAGTTAGACCGCACTTGGAATATAGTGTTCAATTCTGGTCGCCACACTGCCAGAAGGATGTGGAGGCTTTGGAGAGGGAATAGAAAAGATTTACCAGGATGTGGTCTGTTTATTTGTTTATTTCTATGATTCAGGAATCCCAGTGGGTTGTGGCTGAGGCTTTTTTCCAAAGAGTGGGAGCTGAGAACTGAGCTCACACTGGAGACTCTGTGTCTTTTTTCACTGCACCGCCCCCCCCCCCCTTGCTTTGCTTTGCTTTCAATCAATTTCTTGTGTTCCCTCGCACTCTTTCCTGTCCCCATCACTCTCTTCACTATCACCCCCTCGCACTCTCAATTTCTCTCTCCACACCTTCATCCTCCCCCTGCTTCACTCATGCCCTTCAGAGACGGAAATCTGCTGTCCTTAGCTGGTCTGGTCTACATGCCATTCCAGAGCCAAAGCAACATGTCTGACTCTTAACTGTCCTCCCAAATTGCATAGCAAGCCATTTTGTTCAAGGGCAGTGTGGGTTAACACTGCTGCCTCACACTGGCACGGTGACACAGTGGGTTAACACTGCTGCCTCACGGTGGCACAGTGGGTTAACACTGCTGCCTCACAGTGACACGGGTGACACAGTGGGTTAACACTGCTGCCTCACAGCGACACGGTGACACAGTGGGTTAACACTGCTGCCTCACAGCGACACGGTGACACAATGGGTTAACACTGCTCCCTCACAGTGACACAGTGGGTTAACACTGCTGCCTCACAGTGACACGGTGACACAGTGGGTTAACACTGCTGCCTCACAGCGACACGATGACACAGTGGGTTAACACTGCTCCCTCACAGTGACACAGTGGGTTAACACTGCTGCCTCACAGTGACACGGTGACACAGTGGGATAACACTGCTGCCTCACAGTGACACGGTGACACAATGGGTTAACACTGCTGCCTCACAGCGACACGGTGACACAGTGGGTTAACACTGCTGTCTCACAGCGACACGGTGACACAGTAGGTTAACACTGATGCCTCACAGTGACACGGTGACACAGTGGGTTAACACTGCTGCCTCACAGTGACACGGTGACACAGTGGGTTAACACGGCTGCCTCACAGTGACACGGTGACACGGGGTTAACACTGCTGCCTCACAGTGACACGGTGACACAGGGGGTTAACACTGCTGCCTCACAGTGACACGGTGACACAGTGGGTTAACAGTGCTGCCTCACAGTGACACGATGACACAGTGGGTTAACACTGCTGTCTCACAGTGACACGGTGACACAGTGGGTTAACACTGCTGCCTCACAGCGACACGGTGACACTGTGGGTTAACACTGCTCCCTCACAGTGACACAGTGGGTTAACACTGCTGCCTCGCAGTGACACGGTGACACAGTGGGTTAACACTGCTGTCTCACAGTGACACGGTGACACAGTGGGTTAACACTGCTGCCTCACAGCGACACAGTGACACAGTGGGTTAACACTGCTCCCTCACAGTGACACAGCGGGTTAACACTGCTGCCTCACAGTGACACGGTGACACAGTGGGTTAACACTGCTGTCTCACAGTGACACGGTGACACAGTGGGTTAACACTGCTGTCTCACAGTGACACGGTGACACAGTGGGTTGACACGGTGACACAGTGGGTTAACACTGCTGTCTCACAGTGACACGGTGACACAGTGGGTTAACACTGCTGTCTCACAGTGACACGGTGACACAGTGGGTTGACACGGTGACACAGTGGGTTAACACTGCTGCCTCACAGTGACACGGTGACACAGTGGGTTAACACTACTGCCTCACAGTAACACGATGACGCAGTGGGTTAACACTGCTGCCTTACAGTGACACGGTGACACAGTGGGTTAACACTGCTGCCTCACAGTGACAGGGTGAGACAGTGGGTTAACACTGCTCCCTCATAGTGACACGGTGACACAGTGGGTTAACACTGCTGTCTCACAGTGACACGGTGACACAGTGGGTTAATACTGCTGTCTCACAGTGACACGGTGACACAGTGGGTTAACACTGCTGTCTCACAGCGACACGGTGACACAGTGGTTAACACTGCTGCCTCACAGTGACACGGTGACACAGTGGGTTAACACTGCTGCCTCACAGTGACACGGTGACACAGTGGGTTAACACTGCTGCCTCACAGTGACACGGTGACACAGTGGGTTAACACTGCTGCCTCACAGTGACACGGTGACACAATGGGTTAACACTGCTGCCTCACAGTGACACGGTGACACAGTGGGTTAACACTGCTGCCTCACAGTGACACGGTGACACAGTGGGTTGACACGGTGACACAGTGGGTTAACACTGCTGCCTCACAGTGACACGGTGACACAGTGTGTTAACACTGCTGCCTCACAGTGACATAGTGGGTTAACACTGCTGCCTCACAGTGACACGGTGACACAGTGGGTTAACACTGCTGCCTCACAGTGACACGGTGACACAGTGTGTTAACACTGCTGCCTCACAGTGACACAATGGGTTAACACTGCTGCCTCACAGTGACACGGTGACAGTGGGTTAACACTGCTGCCTCACAGTGACACGGTGACACAGTGGGTTAACACTGCTGCCTCACAGTGACACGGTGACACAGTGGGTTGACACGGTGACACAGTGGGTTAACACTGCTGCCTCACAGTGACACGGTGACACAGTGGGTTAACACTGCTGCCTCACAGTGACACGGTGACACAGTGGGTTGACACGGTGACACAGTGGGTTAACACTGCTGCCTCACAGTGACACGGTGACACAGTGGGTTAACACTGCTGCCTCACAGTGACACGGTGACACAGTGTGTTAACACTGCTGCCTCACAGTGACACAATGGGTTAACACTGCTGCCTCACAGTGACACGGTGACACAGTGGGTTAACACTGCTGCCTCACAGTGACACGGTGACACAGTGTGTTAACACTGCTGCCTCACAGTGACACAATGGGTTAACACTGCTGCCTCACAGTGACACGGTGACACAGTGGGTTAACACTGCTGCCTCACAGTGACACGGTGACACAGTGGGTTGACACGGTGACACAGTGGGTTAACACTGCTGCCTCACAGTGACACGGTGACACAGTGGGTTAACACTGCTGCCTCACAGTGACACGGTGACACAGTGGGTTGACACGGTGACACAGTGGGTTAACACTGCTGCCTCACAGTGACACGGTGACACAGTGTGTTAACACTGCTGCCTCACAGTGACACGGTGACACAGTGGGTTGACACGGTGACACAGTGGGTTAACACTGCTGTCTCACAGTGACACGGTGACACAGTGGGTTGACACGGTGACACAGTGGGTTAACACTGCTGTCTCACAGTGACACGGTGACACAGTGGGTTGACACGGTGACACAGTGGGTTAACACTGCTGTCTCACAGTGACACGGTGACACAGTGGGTTAACACTGCTGTCTCACAGCGACACGGTGACACAGTGGGTTAACACTGCTGCCTCACAGTGACACGGTGACACAGTGGGTTAACACTGCTGCCTCATAGTGACACGGTGACACAGTGGGTTAACACTGCTGCCTCACAGTAACACGATGACGTAGTGGGTTAACACTGCTGCCTTACAGTGACACGGTGACACAGTGGGTTAACACTGCTGCCTCACAGTGACACGGTGACACAGTGGGTTAACACTGCTGCCTCACAGTGACAGGGTGAGACAGTGGGTTAACACTGCTCCCTCACAGTGACACGGTGCCACAGTGGGTTAACACTGCTGTCTCACAGTGACACGGTGATACAGTGGGTTAACACTGCTGCCTCACAGTGACACGGTGACACAGTGGGTTAACACTGCTGCCTCACAGTGACACGGTGACACAGTGGGTTAACACTGCTGCCTCACAGTGACACGATGACACAGTTGGTTAACACTGCTGTCTCACAGTGACACGGTGACACAGTGGGTTAACACTGCTGTCTCACAGTGACACGGTGACACAGTGGTTAACACTGCTGTCTCACAGTGATATGGTGACACAGTGGGTTAACACTGCTGCCTCACGGTGACACAGTGAGTTAACACTGCTGCCTCACAGTGACACGGTGACACAATGGGTTAACACTGCTGCCTCACAGTGACACAGTGGGTTAACACTGCTGCCTCACAGTGACACGGTGACACAGTGAGTTAACACTGCTGCCTCACAGTGACACGGTGACACAGTGGGTTAACACTGCTGTCTCACAGTGACACGGTGACACAGTGAGTTAACACTGCTGCCTCACAGTGACACGGTGACACAGTGGGTTAACACTGCTGTCTCACAGCGACACAGTGGGTTAACACTGCTGCCTCACAGTGACACGGTGACACAGTGGGTTAACACTGCTGCCTCACGGCGACACGGTGACACAGTGGGTTAACACTGCTCCCTCACAGTGACACAGTGGGTTAACACTGCTGCCTCACAGTGACACGGTGACACAGTGGGTTAACACTGCTGCCTCACAGCGACACGGTGACACAGTGGGTTAACACTGCTCCCTCAGAGTGACACAGTGGGTTAACACTGCTGCCTCACAGTGACACGGTGACACAGTGGGTTAACACTGCTGTCTCACAGTGACACGGTGACACAGTGGGTTAACACTGCTGTCTCACAGTGACACGGTGACACAGTGGGTTGACACGGTGACACAGAGGGTTAACACTGCTGCCTCACAGTGACACGGTGACACAGTGGGTTAACACTGCTGCCTCACAGCGACATGGTGACACAGTGGGTTACCACTGCTGCGTCACAGTGACCCGGTGACACAGTGGGTTAACACTGCTGCCTCACAGTGACACGATGACACAGTGGGTTAACACTGCTGCCTCACAGTGACACGTGACACAGTGGGTTAACACTGCTGCCTCACAGTGACACGGTGACACAGTGGGTTAACACTGCTGCCTCACAGTGACACGATGACACAGTGGGTTAACACTGCTGTCTCACAGTGACACGGTGACACAGTGGGTTAACACTGCTGTCTCACAGTGACACGGTGACACAGTGGGTTAACACTGCTGTCTCACAGTGACACGGTGACACAGTGAGTTAACACTGCTGTCTCACAGTGGCACAGTGGGTTAACACTGCTGCCTCACAGTGACACGGTGACACAGTGGTTAACACTGCTGCCTCACAGCGACACGGTGACACAGTGAGTTAACACTGCTGTCTCACAGCGACACGGTGACACAGTGGGTTAACACTGCTGTCTCACAGTGACACGGTGACACAGTGGGTTAACACTGCTGCCTCACAGTGACACGATGACACAGTGGGTTAACACTGCTGCCTCACAGTGACACGGTGACACAGTGGGTTAACACTGCTGCCTCACAGTGACACGGTGACACAGTGGGTTAACACTGCTGCCTCACAGTGACACGGTGACACAGTGTGTTAACACTGCTGTCTCACAGTGACACGGTGACACAGTGGGTTAACACTGCTGCCTCACAGTGACACGATGACACAGTGGGTTAACACTGCTGTCTCACAGTGACACGGTGACACAGTGGGTTAACACTGCTGTCTCACAGTGACACGGTGACACAGTGGGTTAACACTGCTGTCTCACAGTGACACGGTGACACAGTGAGTTAACACTGCTGTCTCACAGTGGCACAGTGGGTTAACACTGCTGCCTCACAGTGACACGGTGACACAGTGGTTAACACTGCTGCCTCACAGCGACACGGTGACACAGTGAGTTAACACTGCTGTCTCACAGTGGCACAGTGGGTTAACACTGCTGCCTCACAGTGACACGGTGACACAGTGGTTAACACTGCTGCCTCACAGCGACACGGTGACACAGTGAGTTAACACTGCTGTCTCACAGCGACACGGTGACACAGTGGGTTAACACTGCTGTCTCACAGTGACACGGTGACACAGTGGGTTAACACTGCTGCCTCACAGTGACACGGTGACACAGTGGGTTAACACTGCTGCCTCACAGTGACACGGTGACACAGTGGGTTAACACTGCTGCCTCACAGTGACACGGTGACACAGTGGGTTAACACTGCTGTCTCACAGTGACACAGTGGCACAGTGGGTTAACACTGCTGCCTCACAGCGCCAGTGTATTGCGTTCGATTCTCGGCTTTGGTCACTGTCTGTGTGGAGTTTTCACGTTCTCCCCGTGTCTGCAGGGGTTTCCTCCGGGTGCAGCGTATAATGTAACCTCAGTATTGTAATTTTGGAATTCTGCAATCACCCTGTGTACACAAAGATCACCAAAATAGTGGGATTTTAAAATTCAGCTTTCTCACAGTGGATCTTTCTCTCTCAGTTTCTGCAGGATTGCTGTAATGTCGAAAATGACAGCAGGCATATAAATTGGAAATATTTTATTTTTGAGTAAATGTTTACAGACATCGACAGGCAGAGAGAATGAGGCAGAGAGAAAGAGAATGTGACAGACAGAGATAGAATCAGACTGAGAGAGAGACTGAGACTGACAGAGAATCAGACTGAGAGAGAGACTGAGACTGACAGAGAATCAGACTGAGAAAGAGAGATTGAGACTGACAGAGAATCAGACTGAGAGAGACTGAAACTGACAGAGAATCAGACTGAGAGAGAGACTGAGACTGACAGAGAATCAGACTGAGAAAGAGAGATTGAGACTGACAGAGAATCAGACTGAGAGAGAGATTGAGACTGACAGAGAATCAGACTGAGAGAGAGACTGAGACTGACAGAGAATCAGACTGAGAGAGAGACTGAGACTGACAGAGAATCAGACTGAGAGAGAGACTGAGACTGACAGAGAATCAGACTGAGAGAGAGACTGAGACTGACAGAGAATCAGATTGAGAGAGAGATTGAGACTGACAGAGAATCAGAGTGAGAGAGAGACTGAGACTGACAGAGAATCAGACTGAGAGAGAGACTGAGACTGACAGAGAATCAGACTGAGAGAGAGACTGAGACTGACAGAGAATCAGACTGAGAGAGACTGAGACTGACAGAGAATCAGACTGAGAGAGACTGAGACTGACAGAGAATCAGACTGAGAGAGAGACTGAGACTGACAGAGAATCAGACTGAGAGAGAGACTGAGACTGACAGAGAATCAGACTGAGAGAGAGACTGAGACTGACAGAGAATCAGACTGAGAGAGAGACTGAGACTGACAGAGAATCAGACTGAGAGAGACTGAGACTGACAGAGAATCAGACTGAGAGAGACTGAGACTGTCAGAGAATCAGACTGAGAGAGAGACTGAGACTGACAGAGAATCAGACGGAGAGAGAGACTGAGACTGACAGAGAATCAGACTGAGAGAGAGACTGAGACTGACAGAGAATCAGACTGAGAGAGAGACTGAGACTGACAGAGAATCAGACTGAGAGAGAGACTGAGACTGACATAGAATCAGACTGAGAGAGAGACTGAGACTGACAGAGAATCAGACTGAGAGAGAGACTGAGACTGACAGAGAATCAGACTGAGAGAGAGACTGAGACTGACAGAGAATCAGACGGAGAGAGAGACTGAGACTGACAGAGAATCAGACTGAGAGAGAGACTGAGACTGACAGAGAATCAGACTGAGAGAGAGACTGAGACTGACAGAGAATCAGACTGAGAGAGAGACTGAGACTGACAGAGAATCAGACTGAGAGAGAGACTGAGACTGACAGAGAATCAGACTGAGAGAGAGACTGAGACTGACAGAGAATCAGTCTGAGAGAGCGTGGGAAAAAGAGACTGAGACACGATCCCAACACGACCCTCAGAATTAAAATGGAGGGTGTGTCCCTCATTGAAGCCCCCTCCCACTAACAGCCTCAGTTTAACCCACCACATCCAGCTGTTTCCACATCCGCCTCGTTTCTCCTCTCCCTCTCTCTCTCTCTCCACCTGTTTCTGCTGCATTTGTTGTCATGTTGGAATCTGTGAAGAAACCACATTTCCACCACTGTTTTCACAATCTCTCTCTCTGTCACCTTTCCTTCATTTCCTTCAATCACAAAGATACACAAAGGGACGCAGAGAGAGAGAGAGAGAGCGAGTAAAACCCTCAATAACATTCCAAAAGAAGAATTAAAGAGGCTGCTACAGTTTATTGAATCATTCATCCCATCCAATTTAGCACAGACACTGTTTGGGGATGAAGCAAATGGAGGAGGCTTCCTGAGGGCCCTGTGAGATTAGGGCTTGAATTGAGGCCTAGTCACAGAGTCTGCATTAAACCTTGGTGCAAAGAGCAGGAATCGTTCCACTCCAGTGAAACACAACAATCCTGAAAGCTGGAGTGACAGAGGCAGTGATATTAAACCCCTGTCCTGACCCCCTGCCCCTGGCCATTCTCCAATTCACACCACCCCATCTAAAAACACAATCCGGACTCTGGAATTGGGAACAAGCCATTTCCAAGGCCGGGGAATTTTAATTTCATCCCTCCCTCCTCCTTCCCAAGTGTTTTACAGTCACTGAGCCAGTTCCATTTCAAATTTGCATGTTTACAAGTTGGAGTTCAGGAAAGGCAGCTGGTTATTGATGCACAGCCAGATCCCATGGGCAATAATTTGACGATATCCGGATGGGACAAAGGGGAGAAATGTAATTCTCCCAGCTTCATGCCTGGTGTAATCCTCCCACCCAGACACTGAACGCCACGTATATTCCGAGTCTGAATGGACAACATCTCAGTCACAGAAAGAGATAAACTCCCCTCTTTAAACTGGGAACAAGCTGTGTCCATTCCTTGGAGACTTTTTAAAATCAGCCTCCCAACATTTATTTATTTGTTTATTTACTTGATTAATTCTGTCAATCAGGAATCCCAGAGGGCTGTGACTGAGACTTTTCTCCAGAGACAGGGAGCTGGGCACTGAGTCCATAACTCCACAGGTCCTTAAAGGTGACGTCACAGGTGGAGAAGGTAGTGAATACGGCATATGGCATGCTTGCCTTTATTGGACGGGGCAAAGATTATAAAAGTTGGGGTCTGATGTTGCAGATGTATAGAACGTTGGCTAGGCCACATTTGGAATACTGCGTCCAGTTCTGGTCGCCACACTACCAGAAGGACGTGGAGGCTTTGGACAGAGTACAGAGGAGGTTTACCAGGATGTTGCCTGGGATGGAGGGTATTAGCTATGAGGTGAGATTGAGTAAACTGGGATTGTTCTCCCTGGAAAGACGGAGGTTGAGGGGCGACCTAATAGAAGTTTTCAAAATTATGAAGGGCATCGATAGGGTGAACATTTTCCCAGGTCAGAAATGACAAACACAAGGGGTCACAAGTTCAGGTAAGGGGAGCAAAGTTCAAGACAGATATGCGGGGGATGTATTTTACACAGAGGGAGGTGGGGGCCTGGAATGTTCTACCAAGCAAGTTGGTTGAGGCAGACACGCTAGGATCATTTAAGACTTATCTAGATAGCCACATGAACAGCACCACATGATTGCTACCTGTGCCACGTGCCAGTGAGGGTAAGAGTAGGATGCTCGGGCGGATGAACACGTGGCTGAGGAACTGGTGTAGGGGGCAGGGTTTCAGATTTCTAGGTCATTGGGACCTCTTCTGGGGCAGGTGGGACCTGTACAAGAGAGACGGATTACACCTGAACTACAAGGGGACCAATATACTTGCAGGGTGGTTTGCCAGTGTTATTGGGGAGGGTTTAAACTAGATTTGCAAGGGGATGGGAACCAGAGTGCCAGAGCAGATAGTGGAGCTGGGGTGAAAGTAAATGACGTTAATAGTTCATGAAATATCACAAATGGAAGGGTTGTGTGTGGTGGTAATAATCTTCTGAGGTGTGTCTCTTTCAATGCCAGGAGTATTGTGGGGAAGGCAGATGAGCTGAAGGCGTGGAATGACACATGGAAATATGACATTATAGCCATCAGTGAAACTTGGCTACAGGAGGGGCAGGACTGGCAGCTCAATGTTCCAGGGTTCCGATGTTTCAGACGTGATAGAGGCAGAGGGATGAAGGGTGGGGGGGTGGTATTGCTAGTCAGGGAAAATGTTACAGCAGTGTTCAGGCAGGACAGATTAGAGGGTTTGTCGACCGAGGCCATATGGGTGGTATGACCACATTCATGGGGGTGTATTATAGACCACCCAATAGTCAGCAAGAATTGGAGGAGCAAATCTGCAGAGAGATAGCAGACAACTGCAGGAAACATAAAGTTGTGATCGGAGGGGATTTTAATTTTCCACATACAGATTGGGACTCCCAAACTGTTAAAGGTCTAGACGGGTTCGAGCTTGTAAAATGTGTTCAGGAAAATTTTCAAAATCAAGATATAGAGGTACCAATCAGAGAGGATGCAAAATTAGATTTCCTTTTAGGAAACGAGTTAGGACAAGTGACGGAAGTGTGTGCAGGGGAACACTTTGTTTCCAGTGATCATAACGCCATTAGTTTCAACTTGAGATCCTAAATGAATACTTTGCGTCGGTATTCACAAAGGAGAGGGATGTGTTGATTGGGAGTGTCTCGGAGGGGACTGTTGACCCGTTGGAGAGAATCTCCATTACAAGGGAGGAAGTGTTAGGTTTTTTTAGGGAATATAAAGACTGACACTTCCCCAGGGCCTGATGGAATCTATCCAAGGCTGCTCAGGGAGACGAGAGATGAAATCGCTGGGCCTCTGACGCAAATCTTTGTCTCGTCACTGGACACAGGTGAGGTCCCAGAGGATTGGAGGATAGCTAATGTGGTCCCGTTATTTATGAAGGGTAGGAAGGATAACCCAGGATATTATAGGCCGGTGAGCTTGACGTCCGTGGTCGGGAAGTTGTTGGAGAAGATTCTTAGAGATAGGATGTATGCGCATTTAGAAAGGAATAAACTCATTCACGATAGTCAGCATGGTTTTGTGAGAGGGAGGTCATGCCTCACTAACCTGGTGGAGTTTTTTGAACAAGTGACTAGAATGGTTGACGAGGGAAGGGCCGTGGATGTCGTCGATATGGACTTTAGTAAAGCGTTTGAAAAAGGCTCTCATGGCAGGTTGGTGCAAACGATTGGATTTCATGGGATAAAGGGGGAGGTGGCTAGATGGGTGAGAACTGGCTGGGTCACAGAAGACAGAGGGTGGTCGTGGAAGGGTCTTTTTCCGGCTGGAGGCCTGTGACTAGTGGTGTTCCGCAGGGCTCTGTATTGGGACCTCTGCTGTTTGTGATTTATATAAACGATCTGGAAGAAGGTGTAACTGGGGTGATCAGTAAGTTTGCGGACGACACGAAAATAGCTGGACATGCAGACAGTGAGGAACATTGTCATAGGCTACAGAAGGATATAGATAGGCTGGAAATTTGGGCAAAGAAATGGCAGATGGAGTTCAATCCAGATGAATGCGAAGTGATGCATTTTGGTGGAACTAACATAGGGAGGAGCTATACGATAAATGGCAGAACCATAAAGGGTGTAGATGCGCAGAGGGACCTGGGTGTGCAAGTCCACAGATCCTTGAAGGTGATGTCACAGGTGGAGAAGGTAGTGAATAAGGCATATGGCATGCTTGCCTTCATAGGACGGGGCATAGAGTATAAAAGTTGGGGTCTGATGTTGCAGTTGTACAGAACGTTGGTTCAGCCGCATTTGGAGTACTGCGTCCAGTTCTGGTCGCTACACTACCAGAAGGACGTGGAGGCTTTAGAGAGAGTGCAGAGGAGGTTTACCAGAATGTTGCCTGGTATGGAGGGGCTTCGTTATGAGGAGAGATTGGGTAAACTGGGGTTGTTCTCACTGGAAAGATGGAGGATGAGGGGTGAACTGATAGAGGTGTATAAAATTATGAAAGGCATAGAGAGGGTGAACGGTGGGAAGCTTTTTCCCAGGTTGGTGGTGATGTTTGCGAGGGGTCATAGGTTCAAGGTGAGGGGGGGGAGGTTTACCAGGGATATCAGGAGGACGTATTTTACACAGAGGGTTGTGGGGGCCTGGACTGCGCTGCCGGGCAATGTGGTGGAGGCGGACACACTGGGAACGTTTAAGAATTATCTAGATAGCCACCTGAACGGAGTGGGAATGGAGGGATACAAAAGAATGGTCTAGTTTGGACAAGGGAGCGGCGCGGGCTTGGAGGGCCGAAGGGCCTGTTCCTGTGCTGTATCATTCTTTGTTCTTTGTTTTGTTCTTGATCATGGATAAAGATCGATCTGGTCCTCGGGTTGAGGTTCTAAACCGGAAAAAGGACAAATTTGAAGAAATGAGAAAGGATCTAAAAAGTGAGGATTGAGACAGGCTCTTCTCTGGCAAGGGTGTGATTGGTAAGTGGGAGGCCTTCAAAGGAGAAATTTTGAGAGTGCAGAGTTTGTCTGTTTTTGTCAGGATTAAAGGCAAAGTGAATAAGAATAAGGGACCTTGGTTCTCGAGGGATATTGGAACTCTGATGAAGAAGAAGAGAGAGATTTATGACATGTATAGGCAACAGGGAGCAAATAAGATGCTTGAGGAGTATAAAAAGTGCAAGAAACTACTTAAGAAAGAAATCAGGAGGGCGAAAAGAAGATATGAGGTTGCTTTGGCAGACAAGGTGAAGGATAATCCGAAGAACTTCTGCAGGTGTATTATGAGCAAAAGGATAGTAAGGGATAAAATTGGTCCTCTTGAAGATCAGAGTGGTCGGCTATGTACGGAACCAAAAGATATTTACTAAGGAAACGGGCATGGAGTCTATGGAAATAAGGCAAATAAGTAGGGAGGTCATGGAACCTATACGGATTAAAGGGGAGGAGGTGCTTGCTGTCTCGAGGCAAATCAGAGGAGATAAATCCCCAGGACCAGACAGGGTATTCCCTCGGACCTTGAAGGAGTCTAGTGTTGAAATTGCAGGGGCCCTGGAAGATATATTTAAAATGTTGGTATCCATGGGGTGAGTTGCTGGATGATTGGAGGATAACTCATGTTGTTCCGTTGTTTAAAAAAGGCTCAAAACGTAATGCGGGAAATTATAGGCCGGTAAGTTTGACGTCAGCAGGAGGTAAATTAATGGAAGGAGTACTAACAGATAGGATCTACAAATAATTGGATAGACAGGGACTTATTAGGGAGAGTCAACATGGCTTTGTGCGTGGTAGGTCATGTTTGACCAATCTATTAGAGTTTTTCGAGGAGGTTACCAGGAAAGTGGATGAAGGGAAGGCGGTGGATGTTGTCTACATGGAATTCAGTAAGGCCTTTGACAAAGTCCCACATGGGAGGTTACTTCGGAAGGTTCAGTCGCTAGGGAAACATGGAGAGGTCGTAAACTTGCTTAGACACTGGCTCAATGGAATAAGCCAGAGAGTGGTAGTGGATGATTGCTTTTCTGAGTGGAGGCCTGTGACGAGTGGTGTGCCACAGGGATCAGTGTTGGGTCCATTGTTGTTTGTCATCTAAATCAATGATCTGGATGATAATGTGGTAAATTGGATCAGCAAATTTGCTGACGATACAAAGATTGGAGGTGTCGTGGACAGTGAGGAAGGTTTTCAAAGCTTGCAGAGGGATTTGCTCGCAAAATGGGCTGCAAAATGGCAGATGGAGTTTAATGCAGACAAGTGTGAGGTATTGCACTTTGGAAGGACAAACCAAGGTCGAACATACAAGGTAAATGGTAGGACACTGAGGAGTGCAGTAGAACAGAGGGATCTGGGAATACAGATACATAATACATAAAAGTGGGGTCACAGGTAGTTAAGGCCGTAAAGAGTGCTTTTGGTACATTGGCCTTTACAAATCAAAGTATTGAGTATAAGAGTTGGAATGTTATGGTGAGGTTGTATGAGACATTGGTGAGGCTGAATTTAGAGTATTGTGAGCAGTTTTGGGCACCTAATTACAGGAAGGATATTAATCTGAGTGGAGGCCTGTGACTAGTGGTGTGCACAGTAAGAAGTTTAAAAACACCAGGTTAAAGTCCAACAGGTTTATTTGGTAGCAAAAGCCACACAAGCTTTCGGAGCTGCAAGCCCCTTCTTCAGGTGAGTGGGAATTCTGTTCACAAACAGAGCATATAAAGACACAGACTCAATTTACATGAATAATGGTTCGAATGCGAATACTTACAACTAATCAAGTCTTTAAGAAACAAAACAATGTGAGTGGAGAGAGAATCAAGACAGGCTAAAAAGATATGTATTGTCTCCAGACAAGACAGCCAGTGAAACTCTGTGGGGGTTACAAATAGTGTGCCATGAACCCAATATCCCGGTTGAGGCCGTCCTCGTGTGTGCGGAACTTGGCTATCAGTTTCTGCTCAGCGACTCTGCGCCATCGTGTGTCGCGAAGGCCGCCTTGGAGAACGCTTACCCGAATATCAGAGGCCGAATGCCCGTGACCGCTGAAGTGCTCCCCAACAGGAAGAGAACAGTCTTGCCTGGTGATTGTCGAGCGGTGTTCATTCATCCGTTGACGTAGCGTCTGCATGGTTTTCCCAAGGTACCATGCCTCGGGACATCCTTTCTTGCAGCGTATCAGGTAGACTAGTGGTGTGCCGCAGGGATCGGTGTTGGGTCCATTGTTGTTTGTCATCTACATCAATGATCTGGATGATAATGTGGTAAATTGGATCAGCAAGTTTGCTGATGATACAAAGATTGGAGGTGTAGTGGACAGTGAGGAAGGTTTTCAAAGCTTGCAGAGGGATTTGGACCAACTAGAAAAATGGGCTGAAAAATGGCAAATGGAGGTTAACGCGGACAAGTGTGAGATATTGCACTTTGGAGGGACAAACCAAAGTAGAACGTACAGGGTAAATGGTAGGACTCTGAAGAGTGCAGTTGAACAGAGGGATCTGGGAATACAGGTACAGAATTCCCTAAAAGTGACGTCACAGGTGGATAGGGTCGTAAAGAGTGCCTTTGGTACATTGGCCTTTATAAATCGGAGTCTCGAGTATAAAAGTTGGAGTGTTATGGTAAGGTTATATAAGGCATTGGTGAGGCCGAATTTGGAGTATTGTGTACAGTTTTGGTCACCTAGTTACAGGAAGGATGGAAATAAGATTGAAAGAGTGCAGAGAAGGTTCACAAGGATGTTGCCGGGACTTGAGAAGCTGAGTTACAGAGAGAGATTGAATAGGTTGGGACTTTATTCCCTGGAGCGTAGAAGATTGAGGGGAGATTTGATAGAGGTGTATAAGATTTTGATGGGTATAGATAGAGTGAATGCAAGCAGGCTTTTTCCGCTGAGGCTAGGGGAGAAAAAAACCAGAGGGCATGGGTTAAGGGTGAAAGGAGAAAAGTTTAAAGGGAATATTAGGGGGGGGGGGCTTCTTCACACAGAGAGTGGTGGGAGTGTGGAATGAGCTGCCGGATAAAGTAGTAAATGCGGGGTCACTTTTAACATTTAAGAAAAACTTGGACGGGTTCATGGATGAGAGGCGTGTGGAGGGATATGGTCCAAGTGCAGGTCAGTGGGACTAGGCATAAAATGGTTCGGCACAGACAAGAAGGGCCAAAAGGCCTGTTTCTGAGCTGTAATTTTCTATGGTTCTATGGTTCTATAAGGTTGAAAGAGTGCAGAGAAGGTTTACAAGGATGTTGCCGGGACTTGAGAAACTGAGTTACAGAGAAAGGTTGAATAGGTTAGGACTTTATTCCCTGGAGCAGAGACAAATGAGGGGAGATTTGATGGAGGTGTATAAAATTGTGATGGATATAGATAGAGTGAATGGAAGCAGGCTTTTTCCACTGAGGCTCGGGGAGAAAAAAACTAGAGGATGTGGGTTAAGGGTGAAGGGGGAAAAGTTTGAAGGGAACATCAAGGAGGGGGCTTCTTCACACAGAGAGTGGTGGGAGTGTGGAATGAGCTGTCAGATGAAGTGGTGAATGCGGGCTCACTTTTACCATTTAAGAAAAACTTGGACAGGTACATGGATGAGAGGGGTGTGGAGGGATATGGTCCAGGTGCAGGTCAGTGGGACTCGGCAGAAAAACGGTTCGGCACAGGCAAGAAGGACCAAAAGGTCTGTTTCTGTGCTGTAATGTTCTCTGGTTCTCGGTTCTAACAGACTGGGAATAGATTGGGGCAGGCTTGGAGGGCCGAAGGGCCTGTTCCTGTGCTTTATTGTTCTTTGTTCTGAGCCCACACTGGACACCCCCCCCCCCCCCCCCCCCCCCGCAGATCCTGTGTCTCATCCCACCATCTCACGTCAACCCACACCTCTGTTTTGCTGTCAATGTCTGTATTTCCCTTACCACCGCTCTAGATTTCTTTGTTCTGTAACTCTCCCCAACTCCCTACCCAGTAAGGGTAACTCAGTAAATCCTGCCCTGATTCCATCTACCAAAATGCATCATCTCGCATTTATCTAAATTAAACTTCATCTGCCATTTGTCAGCCCACTGGCCCAATTGATCAAGATCCCATTGCAATCGGAGATAACCTTCACTGTCCACTAAGCCACCAATCTTGGTGTCATCTGCAAACTTACTAACCATGCCTCCTAAATTCTCACCCAAATCAATGTAACACGGGACATGGAGAAATCAGACATTGGTATAGTTAATGCTGGTATTTAGCATCATGCTTCAACGCCGCTACCTTTCCCTGACCTGAAATAGATGCTCTATTCAGAAATTATTTAACACTCGGGTATTCCTGGAGGAACAGACGGACGGTGCACAGTGAAATTTTATGCTGTTTAAGGCAGCCTAGAATCAGAAAGATTGAAGGAACTCACAAGGTCAATCCTATTTTTGATGTGAGTGGGGTGAGAGAGAGAGAGTTGAGGTGAAGGGGAATTTTGAGGTGAGAGGGTCAGTGTTGAGGTGAGGGGTGTTGCTGTGGACGGTGGGAGTTGAGGTGGGAGGCGGTTACTGAGGTGAGAGGGAGTGTGTTAATGTGAGGAGGGAGCTTTCAGATGAGAGGGGAACAACATGGTGTTATATCAATACACACTGATCCAACAAACACTCCCAGGATATTTACTGCAGAGATTAGGTGTGAAGTCAGTCTGTCCCCTCACGCTGCCAGCCAGAGTGCGGAGGGAACGGTGACAGCCCTTAAACACGGAGCAAACATCATCTGCAACATCCCATCAAACACTCCAATGTCAGCTACAGAGGTCCAGTGTCACTCCCACCCCATCTTAACTGTGTGACCAGGCTGTCTCATGGCTGCTAAAGCGAAGGTTCAACTTAGTCAGGCAACCTTCAGGCTCGATATCTGTAAGCTTGCGCCCATCAGACATTTACAAGGATAAGCTGCCTCTACACTCCCATCAAATACCCTCATTGTAGATGCAGCACAGGCCCAGATACACAAACTATCTCCCTCTACACTGTCCAAACACGAATCTCCAGTGCAGGTATAGCAGAGGGTGAGGTACACAGTGTGTACAGGTGAGAGGGGGGAGTGTTGAGGCGAGAGGGGGAGAGCGTTGAGGCGAGAGGGGGGGAGCGTTGAGGCGAGAGGGGGAGGGCGTCGAGGCGAGAGGGGGAGGGCGTCGAGGCGAGAGGGGGAGGGCGTCGAGGCGAGAGGGGGAGGGCGTCGAGGCGAGAGGGGGAGGGTGTCGAGGCGAGAGGGGGAGAGTGTCGAGGCGAGAGGGGGAGAGTGTCGAGGCGAGAGGGGGAGAGTGTCGAGGCGAGAGGGGGAGAGTGTCGAGGCGAGAGGGGGAGAGTGTCGAGGCGAGAGGGGGAGAGTGTCGAGGCGAGAGGGGGAGAGTGTCGAGGCGAGAGGGGGAGAGTGTCGAGGCGAGAGGGGGAGAGTGCCGAGGCGAGAGGGGGAGAGTGCCGAGGCGAGAGGGGGAGAGTGTCGAGGCGAGAGGGGGAGAGTGTCGAGGCGAGAGGGGGAGAGTGTCGAGGCGAGAGGGGGAGAGTGTCGAGGCGAGAGGGGGAGAGTGTTGAGGCGAGAGGGGGAGTGTGGAGGTGACAGTGGGAGTGTGGAGGTGACAGTGGGAGTGTGGAGGTGAGGGGGGAATTTTGTGGTGTGGGTGAGGTTCTGTAACACACTGGTTGGCGCTGCTGCCTCATGGCGCCAAAGACCCGGGTTTGATTACAGCCTCGGGTCACTCTCTGTGTGGAGTGTGCACGTTCTCCCCTGTCTGCGTGGGAATCCTCTGTGTGCTCTCATTTCCTCCCACTCTCCAAAGATGTGGGAGTTAGTTGGATTAGCCATGCTAATTTGGGAGACGGGCAACGTACAGGACCGGTACTGGACGGGGTTAGATACAAAGTAAATGTCCCTCATCAATGTCCCCATCAAACACTCCCAGGACGTGTACAGCATGGGGATAGACACAGAGTAAATTTAAGACTGTGCCCATCAAACATTCACACGGTAAAATTCCCTCTGCACCACCCAGAACAGCTACAGCATTGGCCGGGGTGGGGGGGTAGATACCTAATAAACCTCTCTCGACAGTGTCCTCATCAAACACTCCCAGGATACCCAGGATAGGGACAGTACGTGGTTAAATGTAGAATAAATCTCCCTCTATAATGTCCCCATCAAACTCTCCCAAGACAGATGCAACGAGTGTGAGTTCAGATGCAGCTCAGGCTGAGATTTCCAGAAACCTCCCATCACACTGTTTCACCAAGAACTCCAGTGAAGGTGTAGCAAGGGTGAGATGCACAAAAAATGTCTGCATACACGGTCCAAACACTAAAGACCTGAGCAAGAGCAGCACAGGGTAAGGTCCACAGAAAATCTCTCGACACTGTCCCATCAGGAACTCGAGCGCAGGTGGACACAGAGATACATATAGTTCTGCTCTCCCTGTATATTGCCAGAAAAAAATCCCATGTATGGGTAAAGAAAAGTTCAATACAGATACATCTCCTCTTGATACTGCCCTCTGAAACCTTCCCGGAACAGTTACACACGGGATTGCAGACAGAGCAAAGCTCACTCTGCAGTGTCCCATTGAATAGTTCACTGCAAAGGGTGT
Source organism: Mustelus asterias (assembly GCF_964213995.1). Classification (NCBI taxonomy): domain Eukaryota; kingdom Metazoa; phylum Chordata; class Chondrichthyes; order Carcharhiniformes; family Triakidae; genus Mustelus; species Mustelus asterias. Next base: position 99,333 of record NW_027590499.1, read on the forward strand.
TTACTCTGTGTCGAACCCCATTCTGAACCATGTTTCTGTATTTGCCATTGGGTTACTGTAAATTGTGCTTCCATTGAACATTTCCAAGGATAGGGACAGCACTGGGTAAAGTGTATGGTCTTGCTGCACTGCCAATTCAAACAGGCTGATAAAAGGGACGTGTATCTTCTGTATCAAACACGTTTCCATCACTCTCCATGAAGTAATCCCAGGGCAGCCTCACTGATATTGATATTTTCCATTTGTGCTTTTATAATAACTGTCTTCTGTTAATTTGTTGTAATAGTTTGTGAATTACTCCTTCAGATCTTTCCTAAATACAGTTCAGACACTTTGGAATTCGAATGAATTAATTGCAGACATTTTCTGTTGTCTGTGTAGAGTGTCCCAGTAAAGTAAATCAGATTGATCAACTGATGGCAATCAATGCCAAATGGGGAATAATTGTCCCGTGTAGAAGTGAGAACCCGTTCCATATTGTGATTGTTTGCATTATTGGGACAGTGAGATGACCCGATCCAACACAAGAACACTTTGCAATATCTCCCAGTAACAGTGAGTCTGTGTGTCAGCGTTAACCAAGCGGGGTGACATTCCCGGAGGGGCTGACATCTCACGCAGAGTGAAAACCAGAATTCAATTGGTGGGGACTGCCTTGTTAAATTCAGCTGGGGATTTATTGAGGGAATTTGTGAAAATGCATGTGGAGACCTTATACAATCTAATTGAAAAACATTTCGAAATCCGTTTCTCCAACTGACTGTACAGAACAGAAGAGGTACATTTATCGAGATCTCAAGGTGAATAACATTAGTTCCAGTCACTGAACACCAGCAGTAACTTTTTAATGCATATCATTTTATACATGTTTCACATGCAGTGAATATATTTATTTTAATTCCGGTCTCTGAGCAGTCAGATATTGATACAGATAATTCTGATAGTTAGCACCATGCTCCCACACTGCCACCTCTGCTTGACCTGAAATAGATGCTCTGTTCCGCAATTATTTAAACCAAGTGTATTCGTGGAGGAACAAACTTACATTCTGCATTCAAACTTTATGTTGTTGAGATCAGCCCAGGATGAGAATGATTGAAGGAGCTGAAGGTTTTTGAGACAGTTTGTGTGACGCTGCTGCTGTGTTGCCTTTATTCGTTTTGTAACGTGGGGGTCGCAGGGAATCAGTAGCGACAATAAGAGTGAGGTCAGTGATGTATCTGTTTGTCAGTTGGTAATAAGAATGAAGTTGGTGATACACCTGGAAGGTAAAGGCAGTAGGGATGAGGTTAGCCATGCACCTGGATGTGTATTGACAATCAGAGCAATTCAGTAATGTATCTGTGCAGGTTGTGAAAGGAGAGTGCGGCCACTGCTGTTCCTAAATACCTGGTTCCAATAAGAATCAGGTTATTTCTGCATCTGCAGGGACAGGTGTAGCATCGGGGAAACACAAGATAAAACTCCATCTGCAATTTCCCCAGCAAACACACCCAGGGCAGGGACAGCGGGCGGATGTTTGAGTTGTGTGGAGTGGGGGGCTGTGTGTGGAGTGAAAGTTTATTATGGAAGTGAGGGGGAGAGTGATGAGTTGAGAGGCGGTGTATTGAGATGAGGGGGAGTTTGTTGAGGTGAGGGGGAAAGTTAAAATGAGATGGCAGGAGCTGAGGCGAGACAGAGTGCTGAGATGAGAAGAGAGAGCTGATATGAGAGAGGGAGAATGTTGATGTGAGACAGAGTGTAGGATTTGGCCCCGCGCTCTCCCCAAATTCGGATAATCCCACCAGAGGTAATTGGATCTTGACACGGTCTGTGCCCATCTGCTCCGACTCCCATGCGGTGTGGGACGGGAAATTCATATCTTGGGGATCTTGAGGTGAGGAGCGTCGAGATGAGATGGGTAGTGTTGTGGTGCGTGGGGGAATGTAGAAGTGAGTGGGAGGATTGATGTGAGGGGGGGAACATGTTAAGGTGAGAGGGGGAGAGTTGTGTTGATTGGGGGAGTGTTGAATTGAGAGCGCGTGTTCTGGTGAGAGGAATTGATGTTAACCCTCTATGGGACAATGTAAATGTGAGAGGGGGAACTTAGAAGCGAGACGGCTAGTGTTGAGGAGAAAGGGTGTAATGTCTGTGTGATAGAGATTGTGCAGAGAGGGGAAGGGGAGTATTGAGGTGAGCGGGGGTGTGTTGAGGTGAGGGGGTGTGTTGACGTGACAGGATAGTGTTGGTGAGAGAGAGAGAGTGTTGGGGTAATGGGGAGTGCTGAGTTGAGAGTGAGGGTGTTAATGTTGTCATGTGAGTGGACCTTTCAGCAATTTTGTTTAAATCATGCAGCTTCCATGGAGGTGGATCTAAGATGTGGCAGTCAGGTGGTGGTTTTCTTTTGGTCTTTTAGTTTTGTTTTGGGAAGCAGTTCAGCAGCAAGCTCAGAAGCAATCTCTCTCCCTCTCCCTGTCCTTCTCTTTTGAAAAGGCTGTGTTTTGTGGAACAGACTCGACTGCAACCTCTGCTGAGTTTCTCAAGGGATTTTGAGCATTCAGCCCAGGAGGCTGGACATGTGTAATAATTCGGCATTAACCTCTGCTGTATTGTGGTGATTTGGAGGGTTTTGTGGATTGGATGTTGGCTTTGGTTGGAACACACTAGAGATATTTCCTTCAGAGTTGTACATTATTGTGGTTGTTGTGTTTCTTGTTTGTAATTGTTAAAAGTTTTTGCTCATTGTCTTACTACACATGTCAACAATATTCTCAATTAAACTTTGTATTGAATGAGAGTTCCTCGTGGGTCAGTTCACTCCCACCTGAAGTGAAACCTCTCGTGCTCCTTCGAGCCAGATTCAAGGTAAAGAGTTACAGGTCACTCGAGCTTCATGGAACAACTGGGAGTATCCAACCTGACTGAGAACAACTGGGGGCTCCGGGATTGAAACCTGTATTTCTTGATTGATTTTGGATTAGTGAACTCAAAGACAGTGAGCGCTGAGCAGATTTGTGTTTTCTTTTCAGGTGTTGTATTCCAGTTTAAATAGGGAGTGTGGTTTGGATTAATGTCTCTTTCAGAGGCTCAGAAGTTTCTGCGGGTGGAGGAAGTCACGCAAGTTACCTGACAGATAGTGACGAAAGCAAAGCTTTTGGAATTGGAAACACATTCCAGTTGACATTGCCTGACAGAGTACAGAAAGGAGAGATCATTGTGGCAATAGCACAACATTTGGAATTGTCAGAAGCTCAGTCAGAATCGTTGGAAATTCAGTTACAAATAAAACTGACTCAATATAAAAAATAATTAAAACGATTTGAATTACAGGGAAAAGAAAAGGAAAGGGAGGAACAGCAAGCAAAATAATTGAATCAATCTGAATTACAGGCAAAAGGGAAAAAGGAGGCAAGGGAAAAATAGAGAGACTTTGAACATTGGAAAATGGCCTTCAAATGTAAACATCGTGTCTGATTGGCGGAGGTAAAGGGTAAAGTACAGACTGAGGGTAGGGATGAGGATAGTGAGAGAATGAGGGGCAGAAAATACATCAGGAGATAGAAAAGGCAATGTTACAATAATCATGGGGGACTTCAATATGTAGGTTTCTAAGATTCTAAGGTGGACTGGGAAAATCAGGTAGGTCGTGGATCCCAAGAAAAGGAATTTGTGGAATGTCTAAGAGATGGTTTTTGGAGCAGCTTGTGACAGAGCCTACTACGGAACAAGCAATTCTGGATTTGGCGATGTGTAATGAGGCAGACTTGATTCGGGAACTTAAGGTGAAGGAACCCTTAGGGAGCAGTCACCACAATATGATAGAAGTTACCCTGCAGTTTGAGAGGAAGAACCTGGAATCAGATGTAAAGGTATTTGAATTAAATAAAGATAACCACAAGGACATGAAGGTGGAGCTGGCCAGAGTTGATTGGAAAGGGAGCCGAGCAGGGGAGAAAGTGGAACAGCAATGACAGGAGTTCTTGAGAGTTATTTGGGAGGCACAACAGGAATTCATCCCAAGGAGGAGGAAACATGCCACAGGGAGGACGAGGAATCCATGGCTGACGGGGAAGCCAAGGGCAGCAAAAACACAAAATGGAAAGCATCCTTAGTGGCAAGGATTAGTGGGAAGGCAGAAGATTGAGAAGCTTTTGAAAGCGAGCAGAGGACAACTTAAAAAAGCAATAAGAGGGGAGAAGATGTAATCTGAGTGTAAGCGAGCTTGTATTATAAAAGAGGAGGAGGAGGTTTTCCAATATAAGTTAAGAGAGAGGCAAAAATACCCATTGGATCACTGAAAAATGAGGCTGGAGAAGGAATAATAGGAAACAAAGAAATGGCAGAGGAACTGAATAGTTTGCATCAGTCTTCACGGTTGAAGACACCAGTGGGATGCCAGAGCTCCAGGAGAGTCGGGGGACACAGGTGGGTGTAGTGGCCATCACTCAGGAGAAGGTTCTGGGGAAACTGAAAGGTCTGTGGGTGGATAAATCACCTGGACCGAATGGAGTACACCCCAGGGTTCTTGAAGACATAGCTGAGGAAATTGTGGTGGCATTGGTGGTGATCTTTCTTTGATAAGGCGCAGCATAGGAGGCTGTTATATAAGTTAAGGGCCAATGGTGTTGAGGGTAAGATCCTGGCATGGATAGAGGATTGGCTGACTGGCAGAAGGCAGAGAGTAGGGATGAAGGGATCTTCTTTCAGGATGGCAGCCGGAGACAAGTGGTGTGCCTCGGGGGTCGGTGCTGGGACCACAACTTTTCACAATACACATTAATAATTTGGAAAAACGAAATGAAGGCACTGTTGCTAAGTTTGGTGATGATACAATGATATGCAGAGGGACAGGGAGTATTGCGGAAGTGGGAGGGGGAGGAGGAGGGCTGCAGAAGGACTTGGACAGGTTAGGACAGTGGATAAAGAGGGGGCAGATGAAATACAATGAGGAAAAGTGTGAGGTTATGCTCTTTGGAAGGAGGAATGGATGCAGAGACTATTTTCTAAATGGGGAAATGCTCAGAAAATCAGATGCACAAAGGAATTTGGGAGGCCTTGTTCAAGATTCTCTAAAGGTTAACCTGCAGGTTGAATCGGCAGTTAGGAAGGCAAGTGGAATACTGGCAATCATGTCGAGAGGCCCCGCACCAGGTTCAGACCCACCCAGGTTCAGACAGAGACGCTGTTCAGATTCACACAAGGTTCGGACTCGGATCATGTTCAGATTCACACCGTGTACAGACTCACCTCAGCTTCACAATCATAGAAACATTGAAATATAGGAACAGCAGGAGCAGGCCATTCGGCCCTTCGACCCAGCTCCGACATTCAGTTTGATCATGGATCATCATCAACTTCAATATCCTGACCATCCCTTGCTCCCATATCCCGTGATCACTTTAGCCCCAAGAGCGATACATAATTTCTTCCTGAAATCACGAAAGGTTTTGGCCTCAGCTACTTTCTGTGGTAGCGAAGTCCATCGATCATCAGAGTGGAGAAATTTCTCCTCACCTCTGTTCTAAAAGGTTGATGCTTCTCCTCAAACCATGAACCCTAGTCCTCAACTCCCTGAGGATCAGGAACATTCTTTCTGAATCTACCCTGTCTAAACATGGTCCAATAATATATGTTTCACTCTAATGAACTGCAATGAATAAAGAAAGCCCTTCCCGCCTTCGTCTCTCTTCATATCACAGACTTGCCATCCCAGGAATACAGCCTGGTAAACATTCGCTGTACTTCCTCTATAGCGAGGATATCCTTCCTCAGATAAGGACACCAAAACTGCACACAATACTCGAAGTGTGGCCTCAGCAATGCCCTGTACAACTGCAGTGACACATCTCTCTTCCTGTACTCCAATCTTATCCCTATGAAGGGCAGCATTACAGTTGTCTTCTTTACTGCCGGTTGTACATGCGCGCTGACTTTCACTTACTGATGCATACGGACACCAAGGTCTCGCTGAGTATCCACCTCTCTCAATTTACACCCATTCAAATAATAATCTGTCTTCCTATTATTGCTGCTAAAGTGGATAACCTCACATTTATCCTCATTTTACTGCAACTGCTTTGCACATGCCCACACATTGAGCCTGTTCAAATCACACTGAAGCATGTCTGCATGTTTCTCATAGCTCACCCTCACACACCTTTTATCATCTGCAAATTTGGAGATGATCCATCTAGTTCCATTTTCAGAATAATTAATATATAATGTGAGCAGTTGGGGTCCGTGCACAGATTCCTGCAGAACCCCACTAGACACTGACTGCTAATCAGAAAAAGGCCCATTTATTGCCAACTCTTTGCTTTCTATCAGTGAACCAGCTTTCTATCCGTCTCAAAACATTGCCTGTAATCCCATGTGCTTTCACTTTACATGGCAGTCTGCGATGTGAGAACTTGTCAAAAGTCTTCTGAAAGTCTCAATAAACACATCTGCTCACGGCACTTTCTGAACTGTAATGTCTGGTCGACACCTACCCACACTGGACCTGGCCGTAAGGGACCGGGCGGTAAGGGACACAAGACACAGCAATACCTCTCCACCCACTTCCCTAAACTCCCACACTTACCCCAGCTCTCAGTGCTTCACTCTCTGCAGCTTGCACTCTGTGGAGCTCCCTGAGTGGGCACATTTCACAGGCCTCAGTTTGGTAGTTTATATTTGCCCGTGTCCAACTCATGAACCTGATTGAAGTCACTGCCCCCCCCTCTCCCCCTCTAGGTCTGAGTAATCGCCGAGGGCTGACCACCTTGGAAGCCTTTTTTGGAGTTTCAATGCTGGGTCCGGTTCCTGCTGCTCAGCCTCGGAAGTGAGTGGGGTTCAGCAGACCGGAGCTCGCCTCTTCCACCATGAGCGTGTGGCCCGAGTTCCCTTTATCGGGTGACAATGTGGTCGAGAGGCTAAACCCACTGTGTCCATTTCAGACTCCGAGGTTCCCACTGGCGGAGATGAGGAACAGGAGCCGGAGTGCCTGGAATTCTTTCCAAAGTTCCCGCTGTGCTGGGAATTGATTTTTCCTGCACGGCTTGGGGCTTCATGGCTTGTAGATGATTGAAGCATTCCCATAGGATGGTATCTCCCAAGCGGACTTGATCGGAAACTGACCCTGTTCCAGACTCGACCGTGCCTCATAACCACGTGGATCCATTGCCATGATTCTTCACCAATAACCTATCACCTGCCTTTAGGTGCCTCTCCCGGCTGGTGGGATCGGCACTGGGTGTCAGCTCCCGCCCTCAGAAGGTCAGACTTAACACTGGGCGGAGTGAACTTCCCATCAACAACTCTGCTGGGGCTATTCCAGTTGTTGAAGAGGGGAGGTCGGGGGGAGGTTGAGGGGTGTCGTTCTGTAATTGAAGATGAAATCTGGATGGTTTGGTGTCCAAAGAGACTGAGGGATGGTATTTTGAACGTGCTTTTACTGTTTGGGCCGCTCTTTCTGCCAGGCCGTTGGATGATGGGTAATATGACACTGTCCTAACGTGTCAAATTCTGTCCAACTTCTTCGAATGCGCAAATTCCTGGCTGATGAAGAGTGGTCCATTTTCAGAAACTAACATTTCCGGGATCCCGGGTGTCATGAAAGAGGTGTGAAGTTTCTCCACTCTTGTCCTTGTGTTTGAGTAACTCACCCTGTGTACGGCCATCCATTTTGAATCAGCATCTACCATTACCAGGAACATAGACCACATGATCTCCGTGTGCAGCCACGTCTGCGGATGTCCTGGCCATCCCCAAGTGTGAAGAGTAGTAATTGGTGGTACTTCTGCCCTTGTTGATATTGTCAACACTGACCCATGGGCAAATATTCGTATCCATACCTGGCCACCAGACATGGCAACTTGGAGGATCTTCAGTTTGCCACTCCTGGGTGGCCATGGTAAAGTTCACCATGGGATGGTGACCCTGGCTCAGGATGACACTCTTGAACCCCAAAGGCGTGTGCCATCTTCCACAGTCAGCTGCTGTCTGCCACTCCAATATGGGTGCAATTCAGGCTGTAACGGCCATTTGGATTCCCCCATCAGCACTCGCTGCTTCAATTCATTCAGGAATGGGGAATCTTACGTCCACAGCCGAATATTATTGGCTGCCACTGGGAGAGTTTTGAGAAAGTTCATGATTACCGTCTCTTCCATTGGGAATATGACAAGTGTCTGTTAATCGTAGCCAACTCAAGGCACCTACCTGAACGACTCGGCCTCCTGGAAGGTGTTCCAATCAATAATGGTGGGCGGACAGAAATAAAGCCCACAACTGGATATGGGCCAATATTATGGGCTGCACCGTCATGCAGGTCCTCCTGGAATTTCTTTGCCCAAACTATCACCGTAGACGAGGTGTCACAGTGGTTAGCGCTGCTGCCTCATAACGCCAGAGACCTGGGTTCAATTCCTGGCTTGGGTCATTGTCTGTGCGGAGTCTGCACATTCTCTCTGTATCTGCGTGGGTTTACGCTGGTTTCTCTGGTTGCCTCCCACTGTCTGAAAGACGTGCTGGTTAGGTGCAGTGTCCATGCTAAATTCTCCCTCAGTGTTACCCGGACAGGCACCAGTGTGTGGCGACTAGGCGATTTTCGCATTAACTTCATTGCAGTGTTAATGTAAGCCTACATTTGACACTTTATAAATGTTAAACTTCCTCTGAGTATGAATTGTTGAATGTCGCTGGGAATCCTCATCGAGCTGTCAGTATAAGTGCACGTGAATAAGTTCATAATTGGAAACAAGAATCCTCCTGCCAGCTTTGAAGCTAAGTCCTCGATCAGAGGGATTGGGAATTTATCCAGCTGTGAGAAACAGTTTACCGTTTGTTTAAAATTTCCCAGTACAAAGTATTTGTATTCACACTTGGGACTTGGGTGTCACTGGCCGGCCAGCATTTATTGCCCATCCCCAGTTGCCCATGTTCAGAGGACAATTAAGTGTCAACCACTTTGAGTCGCATTTAGTCCTGACCACATAAGGACGACAGATTTCCTTCCCTGGGACATTGGTGAACCAGATGGGTTTTTCCAAAAATCGACAATGCTTTTATGGTCACCAGCTGATTCTGAATTCCAGATATATTTATTCAAATTCCACCATCTGCTGTGACGGGATTCGAACCCGGATGCACAGAACTTTAGCTGAGTTTCTGTATTAATAGTGTAGTGATAAAACCACCAGTCCATCACATCCACACCCAGAGTGTACACACCCTGACTTCCGGTAACAGAGACACACCATATCATATACATCTGCAGGGCTCCCGGATTGGACAGCATTAACTGTCTCAAACAGGGAGCTCATATTCCAATAACTCTACCTGATGGTTATCGATAAAGTCATTAGGTCTGTCTCTCTCTCTGTCTCTGTCTTTCTGTGCATGCCTCTCTCTCTCTCTCTCCGCCTGTTTCTCTGTGTCTCTTACTGTCTCTCTGCATCTCCCTCATTCACCTTCTCTCTACACTCTTCCTCTGTGTCTCCTCCCCCCTCAGTCTCACTCTCCTTGTCCCTCTCCTTCTCTGTCCCCCTTTTCTTATTTCTCTGTCTTTCTCTCTCTCTCTACCTCGCTCTGTCTTTTGCTCTTGCTGTGTCCATTGTACTCATTCAGTCTCACTGTTTCAAATTCACTGACGCTCTCTGTCTCTGTTTCTCTCTGCCTCCCTTTCTGTCTCCCTTTCCGTTTTAGTCTCCCTCACTCGTTACATCCTTCCATCTGTCTCCCTTTCTCATTCTCTGTCCATCTCCCTCCCCATTTCCCCCAATCTCTATCCCTGTTTTTCTCGCTCTGGGAGAGTCCCTATCTGTCGCTGTTCTTTCTCTCTCTCTCTCTCTTGCTCTCTCTGTTTCTCTCCCTGTATCTGTTAGAAACTCTTTCAAACTGTGTCACGCTCCATGTATTTGTACCCTTCCCTCTCTCTGTCAACCTCCGTCTCTCTATCACTCCCAGTTTTGCTCTCACTGCCCTCTCTCTCTCTTTATCTGTCACTCTCTCTGTCTCTGTGGGGCTGTTTGTTATTTATATTTGAAAGTCCAATAGAAAGAGTCAGGGCTCTTGTAGTTGTAGTTTCCTCTCAGGGTCTAATGAGTTGAAGAATTGCAGTAAGGGGATATTTCAGCAGATTTATTAGCTGCTGCCTGAAGTGAGTCTGTGTCACAGCATAAATGGCAGTGTTTGTACAACAACTTGTGAGTTGCAACATGAAACCAAATTCCAGAACATAGTAATGTAACCAGAACGACCGGTAGCCCAAATTATTCATCCGACTCCATATAGAATAAACCATGAATGTCGACCATAACAGGATGAAATTGGCTGAGACAACAAACAGTAAAATGATGGATTTCCTGCGACTCTCCATCTCTGGGTCTCTGGGATTCTCCCCACTGCTGTGAGTCCGGAGTCTCCTGCGGGCTCTGCTGCTCATTAAAATGTGTCTGACGGTGAAAACGTTGAGCAGCAGAATCAGGACGAACGGGGCAGCCGGGGTTAGAATGTAGTGGAGGAACTCGATTGTTCCCCAGACCGGAGAGAACATCACATCCGTTGTGACCAAACAAAACCAGGGGTCGTTCGCCCGCCAATATCTATTTAATAACATAAAATACCAGAAAATATTCTTTAAACAGCTCAGCACCGTCACTGTTCCCAGAACCACAGCCGCCGATTTCTCACTGCAATATTTACTCTTCAGCTTGGGGCAGCAAATGGCCACAAATCGATCAAAGGTGAAAGTGACGGTGAACCAGACAGAACAGTCAGTGGCTGCATAAAGCAGGACGGCGTGGATGTTACACACGGGGAGCGACAGCAGGAAATCAAACTGTTCCTGGTAAAGAATGGGAATGTGTCTGAATATCAGGTCGAGGATAACGACCAGCAGATCCCCCGCTGACATGGCCACCAGGTAACGAGTCACACATTTGGACAGACCACAGTTTCTGCTCGTCAGTGTCACAATTGTGGTTATGTTCACTGTCAGGAAGGGAAATAAAGAATAAAATTAGACAGGATTCAGGGAAAGAAGTTACCATTTGGACTGAGGATGGGTTAAAATAAAAAAGAATGTACACACATAAAATCACTTAAATCTTTTTTTAAAATCCAGCACGTCTTTTGGAGTGCGAGAGGAAAGAGGAGCATCCGGAGGAAACCCACACAGACACGGGGAGAAGGTCCAAACTCCACACAGACAGTGACCCAAGCCTGGAATTGAACCCAGCTCCCTGACGCTGTGAGTCAGCAGTGCTAACCACTGTGTCACCGTGCAGTCCATGGTAGCAACACACTGGTATACATTTGGGTGAGAGCTTTCCGGAGAGTCCACAACATTGACCCTCACTCAGCTACAAGGATGAGGGAGTAAACCCTGACAGAAAATCCAGACTGGAGTCCTGTAGATGGCAATCTGTCGTCTCTCAGACAGTTTACTGACAACCCCTGCAACACAGCTGGGACCAAAGACGGCTGGTTTGACCCTTGCCTCTGGACAATACTAACAATTGGCAGAGGGAGATCCTGATGCCTTGACAGCACGGAATCTCTATTATATTTACACAGAACTGTACCCTGGAGAGGAGATCACAGCATTGTGGCCACTGTTACCACAACACAGGAAAAAATTGTAATCTCACACTCGATTGGCACAGAACACAACTTCCAGTGTTTGCTTTCAAGAGTGGGAGAAAGCCTCAGGGTTCAGCGAATCGCTATCGTCCATAATGCTCAGTGCGATTACTGCTGTCCCACGTTGGTCTACTGGACCAGTGCAGCTGCATCAGTCCTCTCTCGGCAGGAAGGTTGCCAATCTATGCACCAGGTAAAACTCAAACAAAGGCCAGTACCAAAGGAAAAGCCAAGCAGGCTGCCTTAATGGCGATCGTCCGGTGACTCTGATGTCCAATATTATGAAATGCATCAAAAGGTTAGTCATGGCATGAATCAGATCCGGCTTCCCAGATTGCCTGGATCCACGACAGTTCACCGACATCCACCACAGGTCCACAATGCCATCTCCCTGGCCCGACAGTGAACCCTGGAACACAGACTCGTGTTTATCAACTACAGCTCAGCCTGCAACACCAATCGTCCTCCGAAACTCATGTCCAAAGTCCGTGGCCCTGGGCTTGGCTCCTGCCTCTGCAATTGGATCCTGAACTTCCGAATCCATAGACAGCAAAATTAAGGACAATCAACTACATCTCCTCCACAATCATCCTGAACAGCGGTCGCCGTAAGGCTGCGTCCTCAGCCCCTTACTGTACTCCTTATACACTGGTGACTGTGTGGCCAAATTCCCCTCCAACTCGATTTCCAAGTTTGCTGATGACACCTGCAGTGGGTCGGAGGAAGAGACACAGAATCTGGTGAACTGGGGCGACAACAATAATCTCCTCCTCAATGTCAACAAAGCAAATTGACTTCTGGAAGCCTAGTGGAGTACATGCCCCGATCTACATCAATGGGATGAAGTTGAAATAGTCGAGAGCTTCACGTTTTAGGGTCCACATCACGAAAAACCTTTCCTGGTTCCTCCATGATGTCCCTATCATTAAAAAAGTCTCCGAACGTCTCTATTTTCTCAGAGGTTTACAGACATTTGGCATGTCAGCTGCGACTCTCACCAACTTTTACAGATGCACCATAAATAACATTCTAGCTTGGAATGGCTCCTGCTCTGTCCAAGACTGCAAGAAACTTCAAAGCTTGATGAATGCAGACCAGTCCATCACTCAAACCAACCTCCCACTCATTAACTCTGTCTAAACTTCCCGTTGCCTCACAAAAGCAACCAGCCTATTCAGGAATAGCGCACCACGGACATCAACTCTTCCCACTTGTTCCATTGGAGAAAAAGATAAAAAATGTGTGAGGACATGGACCAACCGACTCATAGAATCATAGAATCACTACAGTGCAGAAGGGGGCCATTTGACCCATCGAGTCAACACCGACAACAATCCCACCCAGGCCCTATCCCCGAAATCCCACATATGCACCCTGCTAATCCCCCAAACATACATATCCCAGGACGCTAATGGGCAGTTAACATGGCCAATCAACCTAACCTGCACATTTTGGACTGTGGGTGAAAACCGCAGCATCCGGAGCAAACCCATGCCGACACGGGTAGAATGTGCAAATTCCACACAGACAGTGATCCAAGCCAGGAATCGAACTCAGGTTCCTGTGAGACAGCAGCGCTAACCATTGTGCCACCATGCTGCCGACTCAGGAACAGCTTCTCTGCTGCCACCAGACGTTTGAATGGACCCACATTGCATTAAGATGATCTTTTACTACACCCTAGCTATGACTGCAACATTACATTCTGCCCTCTCTCCCTCTCTATGTACAGTATGCTTTGTCTGTATGGCACTCAAGCAACAACACTTTTCACTGTATATCCAATGTTATGAAATGCATCAAAAGGTTAGTCATGGCATGAATCAATTCCGGCCTCCCAGATTGCCTGGATACACTACAGTTCACCAACCTCCCCAACAGGTACACAGACACCATCTCCCTGGCCCAACACTGAACTCTGTAACACTGTAACCCTGAACATAGAGAAGGAGAGAGTGCAGAATGTAATGTTGGACTCAGAGCTAGGGTGTAGAATAAGATCATCTGAATGCGATGTGGGTCCATTCAAACGTCAGATGGCAGCAGAGAAGCTGTTCTTGAGTCGGCAGCATGGTGGCACAATGGTTCGCACTGCTGTCTCACAGGGACCTGAGTTCGATTCCCGGCTTGGATCACATATTTATTATATGTGAAAATAATAAACCAAATCAAATCAGTCTTTTGCATCTCAAGCTGAAACATCAGCACGATGTGCCCTGACCTTACCAATGAACTTATGCAGGTTGATGATGTAGACGGGACGGCTGTGATCGAGACTGAATTTACAAGGCTGAATGTGGACATTGGGGAGCTGCGAGAAACTGGACTTGCTCACAATGGATTCTTTCCAGAGGAACACCACACGTTCTTGTAATAGGAGAAATCCCAACAGGCGAGATGTGAGAATGGAACAAAGTTTAAAAAGAAGCTTCACTGGTGCTGATGGAATCCCAGGAATTGAAATGGGATCCCTGATGCTGTGAGGCAGCAGTGCTAACCACTGTGCCATACTGCCATCCTGCAAGGTGCCCTGGAGATACCCAAGATCACGGCCAGGACGCCACCATCACCATCTCCGTGTTCGGGAAATGATTGGAAAACAACCTGAGGGACAGAATTAATCTCCACTTCGAGAGGTAAGGATTTATGAACAATAGTCAGCGTGCCTTTGACAGGGGGAGATCATGTCTAACAATTCGCTGGAATATATTGAGGAGGTGACTGGATGAGGAGATGAGGGAAGTGCAGTCGATGTAGTCTACGTGTTCTTCAGAAAAGCTTTTGACAAATAGGGAAGACTGAACAAGGAAGTGATTCCGATTGGAACCAGGTCAATTTGGTAAATTATATTCAAAATGGCTGAGTGGCAGAGGGTGATGGTGGAAGGTTGTTTGTGTGACTGCAAGCCTGTGTTCAGTGGGGTTCCACAGCGATCGATGTTGGGTCCCTTGCTGTTTGTAGTGTACATTGATGGTCTGGACATGAATGTGTGAGGTGTGATCAGTAAGTTTGCAGATGATACAAAAATTGGTGGTGTGGTAAATATTGAGGAGGAAAGCCTTAGATTTCAGGAATCATAGAATCCTACAGTGCAGAAGGAGGCCATTCAGCCCATCGAGTCTGCACTGAGCACAATCCCACCCAGGTGATATCCCCTGAACCCCATGCATTTACCCAAGCAATTCTCCCTGACAGTAAGTCCAGTGTATCCTGGCCAATCTTCCGACTGTGGGCGGAAACTGGAGCACCCAGAGGAAACCCATGCAGACACGGGGAGAATGTGCAAACTCCACACAAATGTGGTCCAATCCAGAAATGGAACACACGTCCCTGGCGCTGTGGGGCAGCAGTGCTAACCACTGTGCCACCGTGCTGAGGAAACTGAAAGGCTGGGCAAATGGGCAAATGTAATTTACACCTGACCAATGTGAGGCCATGCATTTGGGACGACTATCCGGGCAAGGAAATGCACCATGTCCGGTCGAGGGTGAGGAAGTGCAGAGGACCAGAATGAATTTGGGGTGCAGATATGTGGATCCTTAAAAGCAGCAAGACAGGTAGATGAGGTGGTGAAGACGACATGTAGGATACTTGCCTTTAGCAGCCGCAGCATAGAATATAAGAGCCGGGAGGTGATGATGGAAGTTTATAAAACGCTGGTTAGACCAGAGCAAGAGAACTGTGTGCAGCTCTGGTCATCACACTACAGGAAGGATGTGATTACACTGGAGACGGTGGAGAGGAGATTCACCAGGATGCTGCCTGGGCTGGAGAGTTTCAGCTATGAGGAGAGGCTGGTTAGGCTGGGTTTTTTACCTTAGAGCAGAGACGGCTGGAGGTGGAGTGGGTGTAGTGGGTGGTGGTGGGGAATGCTTTCAGGTGGGGGCGGGGGGGGGGGGCGGGGGGAACTGAGTGATATGAACACAATTATGTGGCACACGGATAGGAAGAAACCTTTTCCCTTTAGTAGAGGTGTCAATAACCAGAGGGGCGTGGATTTAAGGTAAAGGGCAGATTTTTGTGTGGATTGGAGGGAAAATATTTCCATCCACAGGGTGCAGGGATCTGCAGCTCACGGCCTGAAAGGATGGTAGAAGCGGGAACAACCACAAGAGGCATTTAGATCAGCAACTCAAACGCCAGAGCATATAATTATTAAACTAGAAAGAGTGCAGAAAATATTTACTAGGATGCTACTGGGACTTGATGGATTGAGTTATAAGGAGAGGCTGAATAGACTGGGACTTTTTCCCCTGGAGCGTGGAAGGCTGAGGGGTGATCTTATAGCGGTCTATAAAGTAATGAGGGGCACAGATCAGCTCGATAGTCAATATCTTTTCCCAAAGGTAGGGGAGTCTAAAACTCGACGGCATAGGTTTAAGGAGAGAGGGGAGAGATACAAAAGTGTCCAGAGGGGCAATGTTTTCACACAGAGGGCGGTGAGTGTCTGGAACGAGCTGCCAGAGGCAGTAGGAGAGGCGGTAAAATTTTATTTTTTAAAAAGCGTTTAGATAGTTAAAGGGGCACGATGGGTATAGAGGGATATGGGGCAAATGTGGGCAATTGGGATTAGTTTAGGGGTTTAAAAAGAAAGGGCGGCATGGATAAGATGGGCCGAAGGGCCTGTTTCCATTCTGTAAACTCTATGACAAGGCTGTGGATCGAGTGCTGGAAAATGGGATTGGATTGGATAGCTGTTTGATGACCAGTTCAGACATAATGGCCGAAGGGCCTCATTTCGTGCTGTTAAAACTCGATGGCTGTTAGGCCTCCCACAGCAGTGGCCCCATCACTTGCAGCTCTCACAGCGCTGGCGGGGATACCGACCACCTCCCAAACCTATCTGGTTGCAAATGCGCGATTGCAGCCAGCAGTGAGCTGCCTGGTCTGAGAGAGACATCTGTCAGCTCTCTGCTGCTGCAGCTCGCTTCAACACAGCAGCTGCCCCCAGGTAGTCCGGGGGTCCTCAGCTCTTTCTGAGCAGCCCCCGACCAGATATAGACCCAGCCCCCTGCCCACAACCTGGACCAATCACCGCCCCTTCCCCCACACCAATTGCATGCAGAGTGTCAGCAGGGCACCTCTCCCAAACCCACTGTGCATGCAGAGAGGCAGCGAGACCCCCTCCCTACCCCACTGTACATGCAGAGAGGCAGCGAGACCCCTCCCTACCCCACTGTGCATGCAGAGAGGCAGCGAGATCCCCCTCACTAACCCACTGTGCATGCCGAGAGGCAGCGACACCCCTCCATACCCCACTGTGCATGCAGAGAGGCAGAGAGACCCACCCTAACCCACTGTGCATGCAGAGAGGCAGCGAGACCCCCTCCCTACCCCACTGTGCATGCAGAGAGGCAGCGAGACCTCCCACCCTACCCCACTGTGCATGCAGAGAGGCAGCGAGACCCCTCCCTACCCCACTGTGCATGCAGAGAGGCAGCGAGACCCCCTCCCTACCCCACTGTGCATGCAGAGAGGCAGCGGGACCTCCCACCCTACCCCACTGTGCATGCAGAGAGGCAGCGAGACCTCCCACCCTACCCCACTGTGCATGCAGAGAGGCAGCGAGACCCCTCCCTACCCCACTGTGCATGCAGAGAGGCAGCGAGACCCCCTCCCTACCCCACTGTGCATGCAGAGAGGCACCGAGACCCCCTCACTACCAACACCAATCACGTGCAGAGTGGCAGCGGGGACCACTCCACCCCACAGACAGCGGGCAGAGTGGTAACGGGACCATCTCCGACCCAGCAACTACGTTCAGTGTCGGCCCCGCTACCTTCAGGCTCCGCCCCTGTAGACCCCACCACCTCATGCCCCATTCCCTGGTACTGCCCGGTGGGCATTGCCCAAGGGGCACCTACCGTTGCCCTCGACCTTGCCCAGTGCCCTCAATGGCCTTCAGTTCTCCCGGCGAGGTCATCATGACTCGTCCTCATACATGTAGCCAGCTGTTTTCCTCACCGGACCCAACCTCTCCCGGTGAGGCTGCAAAGGCAAGTGTGGCGCACAATTCCATCCCAGGCTCACTAATTTCATTTAAATTTGTTTTAAAATAAATTGAAATAATTTATTCAGCCTCTTGCCGGAAATGGGCAGGAGACTGAATCCGCTGTTTATCCATTGCCGGGGAAGGTTGCAAGAGGTGAGAAATGGGACGTGGACCTGAGTTCCAGGCTGTCACGCGGTTTTACTTGATCACCCCACCATCAATGGACAGGGAGTAGCTGTTATCCTGCCCCCCTACCTTCTGTGTGTTGCGTGTGTCTATATTGTCTGTACCAGTATGCATGTGTGTGTGTGCGTGTTTGTGTGTGAGCAACAGAGTACCTGACGAGTGTTCCTAAGTGTGCATTATTCTGGAGTGTTGCAGCAATTTTGCTTCTTGAATTTGTGTGTGAGTGGGAGTAAGTGTCTAAATCTGATTGCTTCTATCAACAAATGTGTGTATTAATGTATGTGCGTTTTGGGTGTGTCTGTGTGTTTGTGTTCCTGTTGCTCTCGGAGAGATTGTGGTGGCACAGGGGATAGCATTGCTGCCTCACAGCACCAGAGGTCCTGGTTCAATTGCAGGCTTGGCCACTGTCTGTGCAGATTCTGCATGTTCTCCCCATGTCTGCGTGGGTTTCCTCCGGGTGCTCCAGTTTCCTCCCACTATCTGAAAGTTGTGCTGGTTGGGTGCATTGGCCGTGCTAAATTCTCCCTCAGTGTACCTGAACAGGCGCTGGAGTGTGGTGACTCGGGGATTTTTATAGTAACTTCATTGAAATGTTAATGTTCGCATACTTGTGACACTGATGAATAAATTTCAAATTTAATGAAATGTGTTCTGTCTGTGAGATCCTGCTGTGCAGATATGACCAATAAAATTGATTCTGCGGCCTGGTGATTGGGTGGGTGAACTGGTGTTATATGCAGAGAAGGATTCTGTCTCAATCTTTTACGCACGAAGGAATAGTGTTTGAGTTCACATGTCTATGGAAAGTCACAGCATACAGAAGACACCCCAGCCCATAGACACTGAGACAATTGTCAGTGGCTGAAAGAATTAATAACCGGATACAGAGATTCAACAAGAGCAGCAAACCCAGTACAGGAAATGACAAGAAAATCAATACAGTTAAACAGCCTTTCTAGAATTAGGAACTGGACACCGGGGACGGGACTTTCCAGCCTCACTCTTCCCCAAGCTGCAAAATCCCACCCGTGTTCAACAGACCTTCCCATTCTCCGCCCCTCGCCTGCTCCGATTCCCGTGGCGGTCGGGCCGGTCCAATTCCAGCCAGAGACTTACCCGGAACACCAACAATCGCCAGGAGGGGATAGTAAAAACATTGAATCGCGTTCAGTAGATATTGAGTCCGATCAGCTGATGTCAACCACCAATCATCAGCAGTAAACCGAGAAATCCAAAAGAATAAACTCCTGTCCTTGGTTGGAACATTCCGGTTCATTGTTCCCAGATTCTGATCCATTGTTGGAAGATTCCAATCCATTGTTCCCAGATTCTGATCCATTGTTGGAACATTCCGGTTCATTGTTCTCAGATTCTGGAGGGCACAGGTTTAAGGTGAGACGGGAGCGATACAAAAGTGTCCAGAGGGGCAATGTTTTCACACAGAGGGTGGTGAGTGTCTGGAACAAGCTGCCAGATGGAGTAGTAGAGGCGGGTCCAATTTTGTCTTTTAAAAAGCATTTAGATAGTTACGTGGCTATCGAAGGATATGGGCCAAATGCGGGCAATTGGGGTTAGTTTATGAGTTTAAAAAAAAGGGTGGCATGGACAAGTTGGGCCGAATAGCCTGTTTCCCTGCTGTGAACCTCTATGACTCTCTGACTCTGTTCTGATCCATTGTTGGAAGACTCCAATCCATTGCTCCTAGATTCTGATCAATCCGCTCCCTCCCTCTCTCTCCACAGCCGCTGATCTCTGTTGGTGTCGGAGTTGCCGCTCCCGCTGACTCAATGGGACAACACATTGAACGGAATCCCTTATTAATAGAAGAGGGGAATCCCTCCAGGCACACTAATCGGATCCATGGAGACTCACATCAATTCCAGTCACTAAACAAACAGCTTCACTTAACCCCATTCAATCCAACACTTTTTATACCCAACGTAGAACAGTTACAGCCTCAATGGGGTGTTGAGGGTCAGGGAGGGATGGAAAGTTGGAAATAATGTAGGGTCAATATTAATTCGATATAGCAGAGATCACTCTGCTCGTGTTAATTTCGAGACGACGAGAATACAAAAGCAGGGGTGTACTGCTGAGGGTTTATAAGACACTGGTCTGACCGCATTCACAATATTGTCAGCAATTATGGTCCCCGTATCTAAGGAAGGATGTGCTGGCCTTGGAGAGGGTACAGAGCAGGTTCACAAGAATGATCCGGGGAATGAAAGACTTGACGCATGAGGAGCGTCTGAGGACTGGGGGTCCATACTCGATGCAGTTTGGAAGTATGAGGAAGGGGATAACATTGAAACTTACAGAATAATGAAAGGCCTGGATAGAGTGCACTTGGGGAAGATGTTTCCATTAGTTGGGGAGACTTGGACCCGAGGGCACAGACTCAGAGGGAAGGGATGGCCCTTTAGAAATGTGATGTGGAGGTGGCGGTGTTGGACTGGGGTGTGCGCAGTAAGAAGTCTCACAACACCAGTTTCCCACTCACCTGATGAAGGAGCAGCGTTCCGAAAGCTCGTGATTCCAAATAAAGCTGTGGGACTTTAACCTGCTACCGTGAGACTTCTTACTTCTGAACTGAGACGAGGAGGAATTTCTTCAGCCAGAGGGTGGTGAATCTGTGGAATTTATTGCCACACAAGGCTGTGGAGGCCAGATCATTGACTGTATTTAATAAAGAGATAAATAGGTTCTTGACTGGTACAGCGATCAAGGGTTACGGGGAGAAAGCAGGAGAATGGGTTTGAGAAACTTATCAACCAGAATTGAATGATGGAGCCGGCTCGACGGGCCCAATGGCCTCATTCTGCTCTTATATCTTATTGTCTGATGGGTATCATGGCCGTGGTTATTAGATGAAGTTAACGTCAATCAGGGTTGATATAGTCTGCTTAATCCAGGTTGTAGTAGATCTTATGTACAGCTCATGGACAGAAAAATCTTAGTATAGGACTTCACACGGATCAATCTCTCAGCATTACGGACGGTACAGTCTTAGCTCGAGTCATCAGATAGAACTATCTCTCAGTGTTATGTACAGTACAATCTGACGCTTCAGATAGAACTATCTCTCAGTGTTATGTACAGTACAATCTGACGCTTCAGATAGAACTGTCTCTCAGTGTTATGTACAGTACAATCTGAGGCTTCAGATAGAACTATCTCTCAGTGTTATGTACAGTACAATCTGAGGCTTCAGATAGAACTATCTCTCAGTGTTATGTACAGTACAATCTGACGCTTCAGATAGAACTGTCTCTCAGTGTTATGTACAGTACAATCTGAGGCTTCAGATAGAACTATCTCTCAGTGTTATGTACAGTACAATCTGAGGCTTCAGATAGAACTATCTCTCAGTGTTATGTACAGTACAATCTGAGGCTTCAGATAGAACTATCTCTCAGTGTTATGTACAGTACAATCTGAGGATTCAGATAGAACTATCTCTCAGTGTTATGTACAGTACAATCTGAGGCTTCAGATAGAACTATCTCTCAGCGTTATGTACAGTACAATCTGAGGCATCAGATAGAACTATCTCTCAGTGTTATGAACAGAAGAACCTGATCAAGAAGCTTCACATCAAACTTTCTCAGCGTTTTCTCTTGTGAGGTTGGAAGGAGGCAAGGGTGAGTTGAGGAGTGTGTGGGAGAAGGACACCGGGACACCTGAACAGGGTCAGCAGCACCTTGAGGAGAGTGTGAGAGGGGGACACGGGACATCGGGACAGAGTCAGCAGCACCTTGACGAGAGTGTGAGAGGGGGACACGGGACATCGGGACAGACAGTCAGCACCTTGAGGAGAGTGTGAGAGGGACACTGGGACTGACAGTCAGCACCTTGAGGAGAGTGTGAGAGGGGGACACGGGACATCGGGACAGAGTCAGCAGCACCTTGAGGAGAGTGTGAGATGGGGACATAGAGGATTGAAGCTATTGGTAGAGTTGTACAGCACTGGGATCGAGACTGTTTGTTTATGTCCTGTGGTTCTGAGGATTCTCTTCAATATCGACTCCACAGTCAGGTGTCAGGGACACAACTCTTTATTCCGTCTGTTCACACAACACTCCAAATATTGACTGCCCAATCTGGGAGGATCCCAATAGCTCACCCCACACCTGTGATCACATGGCCCGTTCCCTGAAAGAAAGCCCCAACAGATATAACACTCTCCCCTGTAAGTAACACCTCCCCACCCCACCCCCACACCCCCCGGTACAGCAACAGAATTTGAAACCATTTGCGAACATTTTTCTCGATTCACTTCATCCAGTCTTGGTGCAGAATCCACAGCTTATTTACAATATAATACATCCCATAGTTCATTCCTGATCCTTATGTCCATCTCACATAGACCTGATCAGGGGGAGTGACAACCCCTTGGGGGTTGATGCTTGGGGGCTGGAGCCAGTTTTAAGATCCTCTCTGGTGAGTGAAGCCTTGATGAACCCACCAACGTTTGATCGTCTTCCCGCCGATCGTCAGTAACCAATGTCGAGTTCCCTGTCCCCTCCATCAGCGGAGGAGCTGTTGATAACAGGCCTCCCTGGCCTCCCACATAATAGAACAGAGAGTATAGAAGGTGGCAGGAATCTAACCTCAGGCAGAGCAAAAGAAAGGTGACAGGAATGAGAAGGGAGGTGGTCAATGCGGGACTCAGGGTGTTGGAACTCAATGCGGGACTGAGGGTGCTGGACCTCAATGCGGGACTGAGGGTGTTGTACCTCAATGCGGGACTGAGGGTGTTGGACCTCAATGCGGGACTGAGGGTGTTGGACCTCAATGCGGGACTGAGGGTGTTGTACCTCAATGCGGGACTGAGGGTGTTGGACCTAAATGCGGGACTGAGGGTGTTGTACCTCAATGCGGGACTGAGGGTGTTGTACCTCAATGCGGGACTGAGGGTGTTGGACCTCAATGCGGGACTGAGGGTGTTGTACCTCAATGCGGGACTGAGGGTGTTGTACCTCAATGCGGGACTGAGGGTGTTGTACCTCAATGCGGGACTGAGGGTGTTGTCCCTCAATGCGGGACTGAGGGTGTTGTACCTCAATGCGGGACTGAGGGTGTTGTACCTCAATGCGGGACTGAGGGTGTTGGACCTCAATGCGGGACTGAGGCTGTTGGACCTCAATGCGGGACTGAGGGTGTTGTACCTCAATGCGGGACTGAGGGTGTTGTACCTCAATGCGGGACTGAGGGTGTTGGACCTCAATGCGGGACTGAGGCTGTTGTACCTCAATGCGTGCAGTATATCAATCAAGGTAAATGAGCTTGTTGCGCACATTGAAATTGGCCGCTCCGATGTTGTGGGCATCACAGAGACGTGGCTGCAAGGGGATCAGGGCTGGCATCTAAATATCCAAGGACAGGTGTCTTATTGGAAGGACAGGCAGATGGGCAAAGGGGGCGGGGTTGCATTGTTCGTAAGGAATGGCGTTAAATCAATAGCAAGAAGCGATACAGGATCAGAAGGCAGAGGAACTCTGTGGGTAGAGTTGAGGAGAAGTTATGTACAGGCCTGATGGGAGTTATGTACAGGCCTCCAAGCAGTAGTCAGGATGAGGGGCAGAAAATAAATCTGGATGTAGAAAAGGCACATAAAAAGGCAATATTACAATAATTATGGGGGACTTCAATATGCAGGTGGCCTGGGAAAATCCGGGAGGTAGTGGGTCCCAAGAAAATGAATTTGTGGAATGTCGAAGAGATGCTTTTTTGGAGCAGCTTGTGACAGAGCCCACTGGGGAAACGGGAATTCCGGAGTTGGTGATGTGTAATGAGGCAGATTTGATTAGGGAACTGAAGGTGAAGTGACCCTGAGAGAGCAGTGACCACAATATGATAGAATTTACCCTGCAGTCTGAGAGGGAGAAACTGGATTCAGATGTAAAGGTATTTGAATTAAATAAAGATAACTACAAGGACATGAGGGAGGAGCTGGTCAGAGTTGATTGGAAAGGGAGCCGAGCAGGGGAGACAGTGGAACGGCAATTACAGGAGTTTTCGGGGGGGGGGGGGGGGTGGGGGTTATTCGGGAGGCACAACAGAAATTCATCCCAAGGAGGAGGAAACCTGCTAAAGAGAGGACGAAGCTTCCATGGCTGACGAGGAAAGCAAAGGACAGCATCAAAGCAAAAGAATCACTGGAGGCAGGGAGGGTACCAGAGGACTGGACATTAGCTGATGTAACACCGCTGTTTAAGAAGGGAGAGAGGCAGCAGATGGGAAATTATAGGCCGGTTCGACTGACTTCGTTCATTGGCAAGATTTTATAGTCCATTATTAAAGATGAGATCGCAGAGTACTTGGAAGTGCATGATAAAGTAGGACTGAGTCAGCACGGCTTTGTCAAGGGGAGATCATGTCTGACAAATCTGTTAGAGTTCTTTGAAGAGGTAACAAGGAAGTTAGATAAAGGAGAGCCAGTGGACCTGATTTATTTGGATTTCCAAAAGGCCTTTGACAAGGTGCCACATCGGAGACTTTTAAATAAGTTAGGTGCCCGTGGTGTTAAGTATAAGATCCTGGCATGGATAGAGGATTGGTTGACTGGCAGAAGGCAGAGAGTGGGGATAAACGGGTCTTTTTCAGGATGGCAGCCGGTGACTAGTGGTGTGCCTCAGGGGTCGGTACTGGGACCACAACTTTTCACAATACACATTAACGATTTGGAAGAACGAAATGAAGCCACTGTTGCCAAGTTTGCAGATGATGGAAAGATATGCAGAGGGACAGATAGTATTGAGGAAGCAGGGGGACTGCACAAGGACTTGGATAGGCTCGGAGAGTGGGCAAAGAAGTGGCAGATGGAATATAACGTGGAAAAATGTGAGATTATAAACATTGGAAGGAGAAATGGAGGCATAGACTATTTTCTAATTGGGGAAATGCTTCGGCAATCAGAAGCACAAAGTGACTAGGGAGTCCTTGTTCAAGATTCTCTTAAGGTTAACGTGTAGGTTCATAGAACCATAGAAAATTACAGCTCAGAAACAGGCCTTTTGACCCTTCTTGTCTGTGGCGAACCATTTTTTGCCTAGTCCCACTGACCTGCACTTGGACCATATCCCTCCACACCCTCTCATCCATGAACCCGTCCAAGCTTTTCTTACATGTTCAGTTAGCAGTCAGGAAGACAAATGCAATGTTAGCATTCATGTCGAGAGGGCTGGAATACAAGAGCTGGGATGGACTTCTGAGGCTGTATAAGGCTCTATTTGGAGCATTGTGAGTGGTTTTGGGCCCAGTATCTAAGGAAGGATGTGCTGGCCTAGGAAAGGATCCAGAGGAAGTTAACAAGAATGATCCCTGGAATGAAGAGCTTGTCGTATGAGGAACGGTTGAAGACTCTGGATCTGTACTCGTTGGAGTTTACAAGGATCAGGGGGATCTTATTGAAACTTACAGGATACTGCGGGGCCTGGATAGAGTGGACGTGGAGATGATTTTTCCACTCGTAGGAAAAACTAGAACCAGAGGGCATAACCTCAGGCTAAAGGGACGATCCTTCAAAATGGAGATAAGGAGGAATTTCTTCAGCCAGAGAGTGGTGAATCTGTGGAATTCGTTGCCACAAAGGGCTGTGGAGGCCAGGTCATTGAGTGTCTTTAAGACAGAGATAGATAGGTTTTTGATCAATAAAGGAATCAAGGGTTAAGGGGAGAAGGCAGGAGAATGGGGATGAGAATCATATCAGCCATGATTGAATGGCGGAGCAGACTCGATGGGCCGAATGGCCGAAATCTGTTCCTCTATCTCAAGGTTTTATAAAGAGAGGTTGGATAGGCTTGAGCAGTTTTCGTTGGAGCAGAGAAGACTGAGGGGCAACCTGATCGAGATGTTCAAGATTATGAGGAACATGGACAGAGTGGATAAGGAGCAGGGATAAACTGGGGCTGTTCTCACTGGAAAGACGGAGGATGAGGGGTGACCTAATAGAGGTGTATAAAATTATGAAAGGTATAGATAGGGTGAACGGTGGGAAGCTTTTTCCCAGGTCGGAGGTGACGTTCACGAGGGGTCATAGGTTCAAGGTGAGGTGGGGGAGGTTTAACACGGATATCAGAAGGACGTATTTTACACAGAGGGTGGTGGGGGCCTGGAATGCGCTGCCGGGCAAGGTGCTGAAGGCGGACACACTGGGAATGTTTAAAACTTATCGAGATAGCCACATGAACGGAGTGGGAATGGAGGGATACAAAATAATGGTCTAGTTTGGACCAGGGAGTGGCGCGGGCTTGGAGGGCCGAAGGGCCTGTTCCTGTGCTGTATTGTTGTTTGTTCTTTGAGCAGCTGTTTCCCTTTGTTGAAGGGTCAGTTACGAGGGACATGGGTTCAAGGTGAGGGGCAGGAGGTTTAGGGGGGAATGTGAGGAAAAATCCGTTTACCCAGAGGGTGGTGCCGGTCTGGAAAGCGCTGCCTGGGAGGGTGGTGGAGGTGGGTTGCCTCACATCCTCTAAAAAGTGCCTGGATGAGCACTTGGCACAGCCATAACATTCAGGGCTATGGACCAGGTGCTGGCAAGCGGGATTACGTGGGCAGGTCAAGGCATTTCATGCATCGGTGCAGACTCGATGGGCCGAAGGGCCTCCTCTGCGCCGTGTGATTCTATGATTCTCTGAGTGTTGCTGAGGTCATGGAGTGACCGGGAAGTGATGGGTTCAGACTGGTTGGGTTGGTGGGGATCAGGTGATGGGACAGGCGGGTTTGAGTGGAATCATAGAAGATTATAGAAACCCTACAGTACAGAAAGAGGCCATTCGGCCCATCGAGTCTGCACCGACCACAATCCCACCCAGGCCCTACCCCCATACCCCTACATATTTTACCCACTAATCCCTCTAATCTATGCATCCCAGGACACGTTTATCATGTCCAATCAACCTAACCCGCACATCTTTGGACTGTGGGAGGAAACCGGAGCACCCGGAGGAAACCCACGCAGACACAAGGAGAATGTGCAAACTCCACACAGACAGTGACCCAAGCCGGGAATCGAACCCAGGTTCCTGGAGCTGTGAAGCAGCAGTGCTAACCACTGTGCTACCGTGCCGCTTCCATGTTAGAATGGAACCAATGTAACAACCAATAGAACCACATTGGATCTGTTGCAGTGACCAATGGGAACAAGCTGTAAGGGTCAGCTGACCCAGTAAATTATGTAACCAATGAGAAAAATAATGTGGTGGTCAGCTGACCAGCTGACTCAGTATAAGTGAGAAGCTGCTGGGGATGGTGGGAGCTTGGAATGGCCCAGGGTGAGGCCTCGAGTGTTGGAGGAATGAAGTTTCATTATTGAAACGTTTTGTCTGATTTACAAGTTGGAGTAAGTTTTGTTTCATTTTATTGCCCAGAACTGAAGAGTCCCTTCTGCTGGATGAACATGGAATACCGAGGGGAGTGGGGTGTTTATTTGGGGTGGGGGTGAGGGTAGGGCGTGTGGGGCTGTCCCATCCGGGGCACCGTCTGCGCCTTTAAAATCAAATCCAAAGTTACAAGAGTTTTTTTCCCCCTCCTAATGTTTTCATTGTAACTATGATCTGATGTCAGGGATTGAAATCAGTTTGTCAGATGGTAGCAGGCACAGCACAATTCTCCAGTAGAATAGGCCTTCTGGACAATCGCCGGGTAAACCCTTAACTATCAGGGGCGCAACAAGAACGATAATACGCAGCACCCCCCCTTCCCATTACCAGACAGCACCCCCCCCACACCGCCCCCCAGCCCATGCTCCAATCCATTACTAATTAAAACTCTGTCTGTCTCCTCAAATTTACCATGTCCCAGCATCCACCGCACTCCGAGGTAATGAATTCCACAGATTCACCACCCATTGAGAGAAGTAATTTCTCCCCATGTCTGTTTTAAATCTGCTGCCCCTTTCCCGTAAGATGCCCTACATTGTTCTACACTGTGATTCCTGATAGGCTGCTTTATACCACTCCCACTACAGTGGCACAGTGGTTAGCACTGCTGCCTCACAGCGACAGGGACCTGGGTTCGATTCCCGGCTTGCCTCACTGTCTGTGTGGAGTCTGCACGTTCTCCCCGTGTCTGCATGAGTTTTCTCCGGGTGCTCCGGTTTCCTTCCAAAGTCCCATAGAAGTGCTGGTTAGATACATTGGCCATGCTAAATACTCCCTCAGTGTTAACCAAACAGGCGCCGGAGTGTAGCAACTGTGGGATTTTCACAGTAACTTCATTGCAGTGTTGATGTAAGCCTACTTGTGACACGAATAAATAACCTTTATACTTATTGACTGATGCTTGAGTGTTAAACCTCCCGATACAATCAGCACTTGTTTACACTGCAAAAACAATCCCATTCCAAGAGATACATGGGAGAGTGAACATCGAAGGGCCTGTTCCTGTGCAGCACTTTTCTTTGTTCTTAAGGCATCTTTAAGCATGTTCATTTGGAAATAATTTTATCCAAGATTTAACATAAATCTGTCTTCTTCACATCAGGTTATGGATCTGACTTTTATGGTAAGAAAAACATCCTTCAGTTCAGTTCCTGTTATTCAACTCCTCCAAAACAGTCATGGGGGCGATGGGTTATTCACTCAGACATTTCCCTAAGATGCTTTTAATGTGATAATCCTTGGAAATTTAAACAGATAGTGAAAAAATCATGACAGTTCAATGAATCCGATCACATTGCAGAAAGCCAAGACTAATATAACCTGCTGCCTGGCTAATTGGATTAGCTATGCTGCCTCACAGCACCA
This sequence comes from Mustelus asterias, assembly GCF_964213995.1. Taxonomy (NCBI): domain Eukaryota; kingdom Metazoa; phylum Chordata; class Chondrichthyes; order Carcharhiniformes; family Triakidae; genus Mustelus; species Mustelus asterias. The sequence goes on from NW_027590499.1 coordinate 127,860, forward strand.
GGGACACAGGTTCGATTCCCGGCTTGCCTCACTGTCTGTGCGGAGTCTGCATGTTCTCCCCATGTCTGCATGGGTTCCCTCCGGCTGCTCCGGTTTCCTCCCACAGTCTGAAAAACGTGCTGTTAGGTGGATTGGCAATGCTAAAGTGTCCTCAGTGTCCACAGATGTACTGGATTGGTGGATTGGCCATTCAACATTGCCCCTTAGTGTCCACAGATGTGCAGGTTAGGTGGATTGGCCATTCTACATTGCCCCTTAGTGTCCACAGATGTGCGGGTTAGGTGGATTGGCCATTCTACATTGCCCCTTAGTGTCCACAGATGTGCGGGTTAGGTGGATTGGCCATGCTAAATATAGCACTCATGCCACGATGAATCATAGAATTCTAGTGCAGAAGGAGGCCATTCAGCCCATCGAGTTTGCACTGGCCCTGTCCCTGTAACCCCATGCATTTACCCTAGCTCGTCTCCCTGACACTAAGGGGCAATTTAGCATGGCCAATCCACCTAACCTGCATATCTTTGGAGTTTGGGAGGAAACCGGAGCACCCGGAGGAAACCCACGCAGACACGGGGAGAACGTGCAAACTCCACACAGACAGTGACCCGAGGCCAGGAATCGAACCCGGGTCCCTGGCGCTCTGACACCCCACGAAGGATCAATCTATTTCTGAATATGAAGATTTATTAATGTTGGGGGTACAGAGTGTGAGCAGAATAAGAGGATTTTAGGGCACCTTCGTGTTGAGCTGGGCCAGAGAACGGGGCTTTAAACATTTGAATTCAGTTTGTAAAATGTGGAAATAAGTCAGTGAAAATAGCGGTGAAGTTGATGGGTTGTTGTAAAAATCTGACCAGTTCACTGATGTACTTCGGGAGAGGTCCTTACCCAGGCTCAGCTCTGCGTGACTCCAGCCCCACACCAATGTGGTTGACTCAACTGTCCTCTGAAGTGACTGAGTCAGCCCTGTGGTTGTAAGAAAGCTCCAACGATGAATTTCCAAGGATGGACACTAAAGTCAGCAATGCCCACACACTGAGAATGAACAATACAGATTTTGGCACGACACATCGGTTATGTTACACCACACTAAGGGCCTCATGGTCTGATTTGCCAGCGGGATAAAGCCTCAGAACAGCAGGTTATGTCGTGTCCAAAGATGTGCAGGTTGGGTGGATTAGCCATGCTGAATTGCCCCTTAGTGTCCAAAGATGAGAAGGATAGGTGGATTAACCATGCTAACTTGCCCTTTAGTGTCCAAAGATATGGAGGATCGGTTGATTGGCCATGTTAAATTGCCTTAACGGGCGCGAAAACTTGGTAAAGTCAGGTGTGAGGCGATTAGTACAATCCGTGCAGATGTCCACTTTACCAAGGCCCGAAAATGGCCGCGATCCGAACCGCGCCCGAAATGGGTGATGCATTTAAATTGAGTTAATGAGCTGGATGCCCAATCTTACCTGCATTTCCCCCCTTACCATCGCGTTCGCCCGTCCAGATTCGGCGCGGAACAGATGTGCTCGGCAAAGGTCTGTTTCGGGCAGTCCAGCTCTGAGGAGGTAAGATCAGAGCTTCTGGCGGCTCTCTGACTCAGATCAGTGGTGGGGGGAGAGGGGGTGTGGGTGCGGGAGGCCGGAGGTGGATCAGATCATTCTCTGGTCATGGGGGGAGGGGAGGGAGGTGGATCAGATCATTCTCTGGTGAAGGGGGCAGGGGTGTGAGGGTTGCCGTTGCCATTCTGCGGGTGATCGGTGGGGGGGGGGTCGCGATCGGTCTGGGCAGTGGGGGAGGTGGGTGTAAAGGGGGATAGTTATGTTGTGGGGTGGGGCGATGTCTGTGGGGGCCATCACTCCCACTTTTCGCTCCCCGGTCACTTTATCCGCTTGTTGCTGCCCGGGAGCGATGTGACAGGGGCGCCCATTTCAGATGTATTTCTCACTGCGCACGCGCAGTTCAGAGCTCCGATCGGAGTTGCAGCGTTTCGAGAGCGAGAAGCCCCGCCCACAGAGCGATTCACACTCACAATGTTTTTTCCAGGGTAAGTGCGTATGGGGCCCCCGGAGAACAGATTTCCAAGTCGGATCTGAATTGCGTCCATATTCAGCGCTTGGAATCAAAATGGTAAAATCGGGCCCTTAGTGTACATAGGTGTACAGGTTCGGGGGATTGGCCATGCTAAATTGCCCCTTAGTGTCCAAAGACATGCTGGTCAGGTGCATTGGCCATGCTAAATTGCCCCTTCGTGTCCAAAGACATGCTGGTCAGGTGCATTGGCCATGCTAAATTCTCCCTAAGTACATGCGAACAGGTGCCGGAGTGTGGCGACTTGGGGATTTTCACAGTCGATTCATAGAGATTTACAGCATGGAAACAGGCTCTTTGGCCCAACTTGTCCACACATCCCCGTTTTCACCAATAAGCTCGCCCCAATTGCCCGCATTTGGCCCATATCCCTTTATACCCATAGAAATCATAGAATCCCTCATGTGCAGAAGGAGGCCATTTGGCCCATCGTGTCTGCACCAATCACAATCTCTCCCAGACCCTATCCCTGTAACCCCACGCATTTATCATGCTCGTCCACCTGACACTAAGGGGCAATTTGCTATGGCCAATCAACCTAACCTGCTCACCTTTGGACGGTGGAAGGGAACTGGAGCACCCGGAGGAAACCCACGCAGACACGGGGAGAATGTGCATACTCCACACAGACAGAGACCTGAGGCTGGAATTGAACCCGGGTCCCTGCCGCTGTGAGGCAGCAGTGCCAACCACTGTGCCACCGTGCAGCCCATCTTACCCATGTAACTGTCTAAATGCTTTTTGAAAGGTAAAATTGTACCCGCCTCCACTACTGCCTCTGGCAGCTCGTTTGCAACAAGTGACTTTTCAACAAAATTAACTTAATTGCAGAGTTAATATAAGCCTACTTGTGACCAATAAATAAACTTTAATCTGTAAACATCTTTGATGAACAATAAGATAAAAGCAAAATACCGCGGATGCTGGAATCTGAAATAAAAACAGGAAATGCTGGAAAAACTCAGCAGGTCCGACAGCATCTGTGGGGAGAGAATAGAGCAAATGTTTCAACTCTGGATGACCCTTCGTCAGACTCAAAGCGTTGTCTCTATTCTCTCTTCTGTCTGTGTGGAGTTTGCACATTCCCTCCGTGTCTGTGTGGGTTTCCTCCGGGTGCTCCGGTTTCCTTCCGTAGTCCAAAGATCTGCAGGTTAGGTGGATCGACCATGATAAATCGCCACTTAGTGTCAGGGGGACTAGCAGGGTAAATATGTGGGGTTACGGGGATAGGGCCTGGGTGGGATTGTTGTTGGTGTAGGCTCGATGGGCCAAATGGCCTCCTTCTGCACTATAGGGATTCTATGATTCACAGATGCTGTCAGACCTACTGAGATTTTCCAGTATTTCCTGTTTTTGATAAAGTTATACCTCCCAAAGTGAACAGACAGTGGAAACAGAAGGTCCCTTATTTCATAACAAAATGGCGATTCTCGAACCACTGCCCAGAATCGACAGTCAGAAAAGGAACTTTGCTGTTAAATTAAAGTACTGTGTTCAGTGACGCACGTTAAAATAATCTGGGTCAAATACCTTCAATTCACAATATTGATTACACAATAATGATGACACAATACTGATTACACAATACTGATTACACAACATTGATTACACAACATTGATGACACAACATTGATTACACAACATTGATTACACAATACTGATTACACAATACTGATTACACAACATTGATTACACAACATTGATTACACAACATTGATTACACAATACTGATTACACAACATTGATTACACAACATTGATTACACAATATTGATTACACAACATTGATTACACAATATTACAAAGAACAAAACAACACAGGAACAGGTCCTTCGGCCCTCCAAGTCCGCGCCACTCCCTGGTCCAAACTAGACCATTCTTTTGTATCCCTCCATTCCCACTCCGTTCATGTGGCTCACCAGATAAGTCTTAATGGTTCCCAGTGTATCCGCCTCCACCACCTTGCCCGGCAGCGCATTCCAGGCTCCCACCACCCTCTGTGTAAAATACGTCCTTCTGATATCCGTGTTAAACCTTCCCCTCCTTCACCTTGAACCTATGACCCCTCGTGAACGTCACCACCGGCATGGGAAAAAGCTTCCCACCGTTCACCCTAACTATGCAAAGAGCAAAGAACAGTACAGCACAGGAAACAGGCCCTTCGGCCCTCCAAGCCTATGCCGCTCCTTGGTCCAACTAGACCAATCGTTTGTATCCCTCCATTCCCAGGCTGCTCATGTGAATATCCAGGTAAGTCTTAAACGATGTCAGCGTGCCTGCCTCCACCACCCTACTTGGCAGCGCATTCCAGGCCCCCACCACCCTCTGTGTAAACAACGTCCCTCTGATGTCTGAGTTATACTTCGCCCCTCTCAGCTTGAGCCCGTGAGCCCTCGTGATCGTCACCTCCGACCTGGGAAAAAGCTTCCCACTGTTCACCCTATCGATACCCATCATAATTTTATACACCTCGATTACGTTACCCCTCATCTTCGGTCTTTCCAGTGAGAACAACCTCAGTTTACCTAATTTCTCCTCATAACTAAGCCCTTCATACGAGGCAACATCCTGGTCAACCTCCTCTGCACTCTCTCTAAAGCCTCCACGTCCTTCTGGTAGTGTGGCCACCAGAACTGGGCGCAGTATTCCAAATGCGGCCGAACCAACGTTCTATACAACTGCAACATCAGACCCCAACTTTTATACTCTATGCCCCATCCTATGAAGGCAAGCAAGCCATATGCCTTATTCACTACCTTCTCCACCAGTGACGTCACCTTCAAGGATCTGTGGACTTGCACACCCAGGTCCCTCTGCGTATCTAGACCCTTTATTGTTCTGCCATTTATCGTATAGCTCCTCCCTACGTTAGTTCTACCAAAATGCATCACTTCGCATTCATCTGGATTGAACTCTATCTGCCATTTCTTTGCCCAAATTTCCAGCCTATCTCTATCCTTCTGTAGCCTCTGACAATGTTCCTCACTATCTGCAAGTCCAGCCATTTTCGTGTTGTCCGCAAAGTTACTGTTCACCCCAGTTACACCTTCTTCCAGATCGTTTATATAAATCACAAACAGCAGAGGTCCCAATACAGAGCCCTGCGGAACACCACTAGTCACAGGCATCCAGCCGGAAAAAGACCCTTCCACTACCACCCTCTGTCTTCTGTGATCAAGCCAGTTCTCCACCCATCTAGCCACCTCCCCCTTTATCCCATGAGATACAACCTTTTGCACCAACCTACTATGAGGGACTTTGTCAAACGCTTTACTAAAGTCCAGATAGACGACATCCACGGCCCTTCCCTCGTCAACCATTCTCGTCACTTCTTCAAAAACCTCCACCAGTTTAGTGGGACATGACCTCCCTCGCACAAAACCATGCTGACTATCGCTTTCGTTAATGAGTTTATTCTTTTCTAAATGCGCATACATCCCATCTCTAAGAATCTTCTCCAACAACTTCCCTACCACAGACGTCAGGCTCACCGACCTATAATTTCCTGGGTTATCCTTCCTACCCTTCTTAAATAACGGGACCACATCAGCTATCCTCCAATCCTCTGGGACCTCACCTGTGTCCAGTGACGAGACAAAGATTTGCGTCAGAGGCCCAGCGATTTCATCTTTCGTCTCCATGAGCAGCCTTGGATAGATTCCATCAGGCCCTGGGGATTTGTCAGTCTTTATATTCCTCCCTTGTAATGGAGATTTTCTCTAATGGGTCAACACTCCCCTCCGAGACACTCCGAGTCAACACATCCCTCTCCTTTGCGAATGCCGATGCAAAGTATTCATTTAGTATCTCCCCTACCTCCTTGGGGTCTGAAGCATAATTCCCCACTTTTGTCCCTGAGAGGTCCGATTTTTTCCCTGACAACCCTTTTGTTCCTAACGTATGAATAAAATGCCTTGGGATCCTCCTTAATCCTGTCTGCCATGACATTTCGTGACCCCTTTTTGCCCTTCTAATTCCTCGTTTGAGTTCTTTCCGACTTTGTATTCCTCGAGAGCTCCCTCTGTTTTTAGCTGCCTGGACCTAACGTACGCCTCTCTTTTCTTTTTCACCAATCCCTCAATTTCCCTGGTTATCCATGGTTCTCGATTCCTACCTTTCCTATCCTTCTTTTTTACAGGCACATGCCTATCCTGCAGCCCTATCAAATGTTCCTTAAAAGACTCCCACAAGCCAGATGCGGATTTACCCTCAAACAGCCTCTCCCAATCAACAGCTGCCAGTTTCTGCCTAATCCCACTAAAGCTAGCCTTCCCCCAATCCAACACCTTACCCTTGGGACACCACTCATCATTTTCCATCACTATCCTAAAGCTAACAGAATTGTGGTCACTATTTGCCACATGTTCCCCTACCGAAACTTTGAAGACCTGACCGGGCTCATTCCCCAGTACTAGGTCCAGTATAGCCCCCTCTCTAGTCGGGCTATCTACATATTGTTCCAAAGAACCTTCCTGTACACATTTTACAAATTCCTCCCCATTCCGACTCCCAGCCCTACGCGATTTCCAGTCTATACCAGGGAAATTGAAGTCTCCCACTACAACAACCCTATTTTTCCTGCACCGATTCATTATCTCCTGACATATCCGTTCTTCCACTTCCCTTGGGCTGTTGGGGGGCCTGTAGTATACCCCCAACATAGTGACAGCTCCCTTCCTGTTTCTGAGCTCCACCCAGAGTGACTCGTTACACGACCCCTCTGAATTGTCCTCCCTCTGCACCGCTGTAATGTGCTCTCAAACTAATACTGCTACTCCCCCACCTCTTTTGGTCCCTCCTCTGTCTCGCCTAAAACACTTGTACCCCGGAATATTCAGAATATTGATTACACAACATTGATTACACAACATTAATTGCACAATACTGATTGTACAATATTTATTGCACAATATTGATTTCACAACATTGCTTACACAATACTGATTACACAATATTGATTATACAACATTGAGACAGACAGTGAAGAAATATAAACGGCATCATAATCTCTGTAAACTGCTCAGTTTCCTTTAATTGACTGGTACTGGAGTGTGAAAAGACGACAATGTGACCAGCACATATTCACTTGGCAAAAGCGAGTCACAATCTAAGAGATGAATCTTAAAGAGTGCATTATACATGCTGAATTCCAAGATCACAGCATTCCCGTCAACCATCGAACCCACGGCAGTGCAGAAGGAGGCCCTACGGCCCATCGAGTCTGCACCGACTCTCTGACAGAGCATCTTATCTGCATTGGAATGATCCGGGTACATGTTTTCTTTTAAGACCAAAGTTAATATTTAAATGTGAAGACCTGAACGCCTCTCAATGCACAAATATTGTTCGTTTCAACATCATTTCCTGCAAACTTTAACATAAATCTGTTTGTTCTGTATCAGGATATGTCCCTAAATATTACAGTGAGGATAACAAACTTCATTGAACTTTTTGCCATTCATCTCCTCCAATCAATTCGTGAGGTGATTGATTAAGCGCTAAAATAATTCACTCAGTTTGTTTCAAGCTTGAGAATACTTGAAACATAGAGTGCAAAATCACTGGGGACTTCATTGGGGCAGCACAGTGGTCAGCACTGCTACCTCACAGCGCCAGGGACCCAGGTTCGATTCCCGGCTTGGGTCACTGTGTGGAGTTTGCATGTTCTCCCCCATATCAGCGTGTGTTTTGTCCGGGTGCTCCGGTTTCCTCCCACAGTATGAAAGACGTGCCGATTGCAGTGCAGAAGGTGTCTATTCGGCCCTTCATGCCTGCACTGACCACAAACCCACCCAGCCCCCATGCCGGTAATCCCTCTTTACCCTTGCTAGTGCCCCCTGGCACTGAGGGGGAATTTAGGCATGGCCAATCCACCTAACCCGCACATCTTTGGAGTGTGGGAGGAAGCTGGGGCACCCGGAGGAAACCCACGCAGACACGGGGAGAACGTGCAGACATCACACAGACAGTGACCCAAGTTGGGAATTGAACCCGGGTTCCTGCGCTGTGAGGCAGTAGTGCTAACCATTGTGTCACCGTATGGTCCAGTCATTCACTGGCGCTTGAGACCTTGCAATGTAATCAGAACCTGTCTGATACAGTAAACAATAAATCACATTCTAAAAGATTTATCACAAACTGTGGATCAAATGCTGCTATCCCAGAGTGGTTAGCACTGCTGCATCACAGCGCCAGGGACCTGGGTTTGATTCCTGGCTTGGGTCAGTGTCTGTGCTGAATCTGCATGTTGATATAGAATAGTCATAGAATCCCTACACAGCAGAAGGAGGCCATGCAGCCCATCACATCTGCACCGACCACAATCCCACACAGACCCTGTCCCCGCAACCCCACATATCTATTCTGCTAGTCCTCCTGACACTCAGGGGTAATGTAGCGTGGCCAATCCACGTAACCCAGACATCTTTGGCGTGTGGGAGGAAAGCGGAACACCCGGAGGAAACCCATACAGACAGGGGGAGAACATGCAGACTCCGCAGAGAGAGTGACCCAAGGCTGGAATTGAAGACGGGTCCCTGGCGCTGTGAGACGGCACTGCTAACCACTGTGCCACTGTGCCGCGTTGTCCCCATGTCTGTGTCTCCATTGGTTTCCTCCGGGTGCTCTGGTTTCCTCCCACAGTCCGACCGACGTGCTGGTTAGATGTATTGGCCATGCAAAATTGTCCCTCAGTGGAAGAACAAATGTAGGGGGGACGTATACAATAAATGGCAGAGCCATCAAGAGTATATAAACACAGAGGGACCTCGGTGTGCAAGTCCACAAATCCTTGAAGGCGGCAGTAGAGGTGGAGAAGGTGGTGAAGAAGGAATATGGTATGCTTTCCTTGATAGGACGGGGTATAGAGTATAAAAGCTGGAGTCTGATGTGGCAGTTGTACAGAACGCTGGTTAGTCCACATTTGGAATATTGCATCCATTTCTGGTCGCCACACTACTGGGGCGGCACGGTAGCACAGTGGTTAGCACTGCTGTTTCACAGCTCCAGGGTCCTGGGTTCGATTCCCGGCTCGGGTCACTGTCTGTGTGGAGTTTGCACATTCTCCTCGTGTCTGCGTGGGTTTCCTCCGGGTGCTCTGGTTTCCTCCCACAGTCCAAAGATGTGCGGGTTAGGTTGATTGGCCAGGGTAAAGAAATTGCCCCTTAGAGTCCTGGGATGCGTAGGTTAGAGGGATTAGCAGGTAAAATATGTGAGGGTAGGGCCTGGGTGGGATTGTGGTCGGTGCAGACTCGATGGGCCGAATGGCCTCCTTCTGCACTGTAGGGTTTCTATGATTTCTATGATTTCTACGTGGAGGCTTTAAAGAGAGTGCAGAGAAGGTTTGCCAGGATGTTGCCTGGTAGGGAGGGTCTTAGATATGAGGGGAGATTTGGTAAGCTGGGCTTGTTCTCCCTGGAAAGACGGAGAATGAGGGGAGACCTAATAGAGGTGTACAAAATTATGAAGGATATAGATAGAGTGAACAGTGGGAAGCTTTTTCCCAGGTCGGAGGTGACGATCACGAGGGGTCACGGGCTCAAGGTGAGAGCGGCGAGGTATAACTCAGACATCAGAGGGACGTTTTTTACACAGAGGGTGGTGGGGGCCTGGAATGCGCTGCCAAGTAGGGTGGTGGAGGCAGACACGCTGGCATCGTTTAAGACTTACCTGGATAGTCACATGAGCAGTCTGGGAATGGAGGGATACAAACGAATGGTCTAGTTGGACCAAGGAGCGGCACAGGCTTGGAGGGCCGAAGGGCCTGTTTCCTGTGCTGTACTGATCTTTGTTCTTTGTACTCGAACAGGTGCCGGAGTGTGGCGACTATGGGATTTTCACAACGTCATTGCTGTGCTAATGTAAGCCGACATGTGACACTAATAAATAAACTTATCTCAAACGATGACGAGACAGAGTACAGGAATGAGATAGGGAATCTGGTGAACTGGTGCAGCCACAGTAATCCCTCCCTCAATGTCAGCAAACTGAAGGAGATTGTCATCGACTTCAGGAAGCGTAAAGGAGAACATGCCCCTGTCTACATCAATGGGGACGAAGAAGAAAGGGTCGAGAACTTCAAGTTTTTAGTGTCCAGAACACCAACAACCTGTCCTGATCCCCACATGCCGACACTATAGTTCAGAAAGCCCACCAACGCCTCTTACTTTCTCAGAAGACTGAGGAAATTTGGCATGTCAGCAACGAATCTCAGTAACTTTTACAGATGCATTCTTTCTGGTTGGGTCACAGCTTGGTATGTCTCCTGCTCTGCCCAAGACTGTAAGGAACTACAAAAGGTTTTGAACGTAGCCCAATCCATCACGCAAACCAGCCTTGCATCCATTGACTCTGTCTATACTTCCCGCTGTCTCGGCAACGCATCCAGCATTATTAAGGACCCCACGTACCCGGGACATTCTCTCTTCCACCTTCTTTCTTCGGGAAAAAGGTACAAAAATCTGAGGTCACGTACCAATCGACTAAAGAACAGCTTCTTCTCTGCTGCCGTCAGACTTTTGAATTGACTTACCTGACATTTAGTTGATCTTTCTCTGCACCCGAGCTATGACTGTGACACTACATTCTGCACTCTCTCCTTTCCTTCTCTATGTTTTGTCTGTTTCGCGCGCAAGAAACAATACTTTTCATTATATATTAATAAATGTGACAATAATAAGTCAAATCAAATCCAGATAAGCTGAAAATTAAGCTCACATCAATTTTGTGAAGCCCTTTCAGTCCCAGCAAGTCATTTGCAGTTGTCTTATTTACCAAACGGTCGCTACTTATCCGTTTGAGACATTAATATTCAAAAGAAAACAAGAATAAATGACCTTCTTGTTGCCGGGATCTGAGATTTAGTGTTGATCTAAAAGGTAACTCAGTAAAAAGAAAGGTAATTCGACAAGAAAACCAGATGAATGGGAAATCGAATAGCTTTTTCCATAATTCACACAGACTCATAATTTGCAAAACCGTGGTTATATGATGCAGTCATATAACAAAGTGACTTTTAAATTGTATCTCTGCAAATCATCTTAATTTGGATTGCTCATCCACACAGACCACGATTCCAGCTGTGGAAACTCTTTTAATTCATATCATTAATTCTCTCTCTCTATATTTGTTTACCCAACAATAATAAGATCAGATAGTCTGAGACTAGGTGACACAGTGGTTAGTGCTGCTCCCTCACAGCGTCAGAGACCAGGGTTCGCTTCCCGGCTTTGGTTACTGTCTGTGCGGAGTCTGACTGTTGTCCCCCATGTCATAGAGTCAGAGAGGTTTACAGCATGGAAACAGGCCCTTCAGCCCAACTGGTCCATGCCACCTTTTTTTAACCACTTAGCTACTCCCAATTACCTGCATTTGGCCCATATCCCTCTATACCCATCTTACCCATGTAACTGTCTAAATGCTTCTTAAAAGACAAAATTGTATCCGCCTCTGCTACTGCCTCTGGCAGCTTCTTCCAGACATTCACCGCCCTCTGTGTGACAAAATTGTCCCTCTGGGCCTTTTTGCATCTCTCCCCTCTCACCTTAAAGCTATGTCCTCTACTTTTGGAGTCCCATACCTTCGGGAAAAGATGTGGACTATCTGGGGCGCCACGGTGGCACAGTGGTTAGCACTGCTGCTTCACAGCACCAGGGACCCGGTTTTAATTCTGGTCTCGCGTCACTGACTGTGTGGAGTTTGCACATTCTCCCTGTGTCTGCGTGGGTTTCCTCCGGGTGCTCCGGTTTCCTCCCACAGTCCAAAGATGTGTGGGTTAGGTTGATTGGCCATGCTAAATTGACCCTAGTGTCAGGAGAATTAGCAGGGATATGTGGGGTTATGGGAATAGGGCCTGGGTGGGATTGTGGTCGGTGCAGAGTTGATGGGCCGAATAGCCTCCTTCTGCACACCAGGGATTCTGTGATTTGATGTTTAACACAGAAGTGAATTTGAAACATTATTTCTGTTTTCCTCCCCAGACAAACACGTTCTTTCCTGGCTGGTCTTTCGGGGCGTGGTTGTTGTTTCCGCTTAGAATCTGCTTCAGCACTTGATGTCACATCAATCCAGTCGTTGCATAAGCAGTAACACCGAAGATATCATTGTAGAGGACATCAACTCACTTCCTCCGAGCTTCATTGCAGCTGAATATCACATGAAGCAACTAGAGCAGCATCACCTTCTGAGAAATGAAGACCAGAGTGCGATTGTAAACTGTCAACATTTTTAAAATCTTAAGGAGACATTCGACCTCCGGCATTTGTTGAAACTTCTTTTTGTAAAAGTCTTTGAAGAACAATGAGCCAAACTGTCGTGGAAACTGCATTTTATTTCAGGATTTGAATATTTCAAGCAGCCTCATTGTAAGGTATACTAGTTCCTCAACAGAAAACAGAAGATTCATTCCTGAAACATTACACTGTGCATCACATCATTGAGCTGACAGCAAATTAGCATCATGACATTGCTGTTTTAACGGGGGAATCTGGCCGAAAAATCTCTTATTTATAATGTCGTGCGGAATAAAAAAAGACATTCCTTCTCATTTTAAACATCGCCATTCTGTGAAACATGGGAGCTAAAAAAACATAGCACGGGAGTTATTCATGACGATGCTTTGTCCGTCAGGCTCCCTTCTCATTTCTCATTCTGAAACCATCCAGTAAATCCCAGTGACCACAGGATGGTTTTGCCTTGTTAAATGTTGCATTATTTTGGGTTGAATGGAATCCAGTGGTTCAGTTCTGTTTTTGCATTGGCTTCAAGCGGATCGAGTTTATACAGCTTTACATTCCATGGCATGACTTGAGCTGAGCTCAAAGCAGGTTGGACGGTTGAGTTCAGTTGAACGCTAAGATGTCACAGGAATTTCATTGCAATGTTAATGTAAGCCCACTTGTGACACTAATAAATAAACTTTTAAACTAACATTTTTATTAAAGACAACCTTTCTTGATTAGTGCCCTGCACCCTAACAGCCTCTCCACCTACAGGAAAACATCTACACTCGAGATACAGAATTTCAGTGACTCCCTATTCACAGGATAATATATCGACATATCGATTGTAGTCCTTCAGTACTTTTCCATTCACAGAGATGTACATTCTAAATATGTCTCTTTGCGCATCTCTATCCACACCTCCCATCCATTGACTCTGTGACTCTGTCTACACTTCCCGCTGCCTCGGAAAAGCAGCCGGCATAATCAAGGACCCCACACACGCCGGGCATTCTCCCTCCCACCTTCTTCCATCAGGTGACCTCCGTCTGAGGTCATGTACCAACCAACTCAAGAACAGCCTCTTCCTTGCTGCCATCAGACTTTTGAATGGACCTACCCCGCATTAAGTTGACCTTTCTCTCCATCCTAGATATGACTGTAACATTCAGCACCCTCTCCTTTCCCTGGAATCATAGAAACCCGACAGTGAAGAAAGAGGCCATTCGGCCCATCGAGTCTGCATTGACAACAATCCCACCCGGGTCCTATCCCCATAGTCCCAAATATTTACCCTGCTAATCCCTCTAACCTACATATCCCAGGACACTAAGGGGCAATTTATCATTGCCAATGCACCTAACCCGCACACCTTTGGATTTTGGGAGGAAACCAGATCCGGAGGAAACCCACGCAGACACGGGGAGAATGTGAAAACTCCACACAGACAGTGGCCCAAGCTGGGAATCAAACCCAGTTCTCTGGAGCTGTGATGCAGCAGTGCGAACCACCATGCCATTGTGCTGCTCACCACTGTGCAATATGCATTGTCTGTATAGCGTGCAAGAAACAATACCTTTCACTGTATACTAATACATGTGACAAGAATCAAATCAAATCAAAACAAATCATCACAAAATTAAATAATTTAATTTATTCCTCCATCTGCCAACTTGTTCCCCATTCTGTTATTTTGTCTCTATCTCTGTGCAGCCCCTTTGAATCCTCCTCATAGCTTTAATTCACAATTAGTTTAGAATCATATTGGAAATCTGGTAGCTTACTCCCAGCATCTTCAGTTACTTTGTTGACATATATTGGCCGAGTGGTATTATCGCCAGACTATTAATCCAGAAACTCAGCTAATGTTCCAGGGACCCGGGTTCGAATCCCGCCACGACAGACGATGGAATTTGAATGCAATAAAAAATATCTGGAATTAAGAATCTACTGATGCCCATGAAACCATTGTCGACTGTCGGAAAAGCCCATCTGGTTCACGAATGTCCTTCAGGGAAGGAAATCTGCCGTGCGGACCCGGTCTGGCTCACATGTGACTCCAGAGCCGCAGCAATGTGGTGGACTCTCAACTGCCCTCGAGCAAGTAGGGATGGGCAATAAATGTTGGCCCAGCCAGCGACGCCCATGTACCACGAACAAATAATAAAAAAACATAAACAGCTACATCCCCAATACAAATTTTTGCAATATTTCATAAGTTACAGCCCACCAGCCTGAATGTGCATCAGTATCCCGACTCACTGTTCCGTGCCTGCTGACGAATTATCTATCCAATCCAGGCTGACAACCTGAGCCACAATCGGACACCTCGACTCTTTGTGCTGCATGCTATGGGATTGTTGTAATCCAAATCTATGACATCAACTGGCCCCATCGTGTAGGGCGGTTAACTCACTTGCCTACATGACAAGGGTGTGATTCAGTATACTACCAATGATGTGAGTTCAATATCCCTACAGGCTGCAGTGATTTGTAAATATTGTCTCCACAACTTGTCCAAGAGTGGCATAGACAGAGTGGATAGTCAGAGGCTCTTTCCTAGGGTAGAAACGTCAAGTACTAGGGGACATAGGTTAAAGGTGCGTGGGGAAAAGATCAGAGGAGATCTGTGAGGCAAGTTTTTTACACAGAGGGTGGTGAATGGCTGGAACGCGCTGCCCGAGGAGGTGGTGGGAGCAGGTACGAGAGCGGCATTTAAGGGGCATCTCGATGAATACATGAATAGAATGGGAATGGAAGGATACGGATTCTGTAAGTGCATACGGTTTTAATTTAGGCAGGCATTATGATCGGCGCAGGCTTGGAGGGCCGAAGGGCCTGTTCCTGTGCTGTACTGTTCTTTGTTCTTTGAGTGGTGTACTGAAATGGGCAGCACGGTGGTACAGTGGTTAGCACTGCTGCCTCACAGTGCCAGGGACCCGGGTTCGATTCCTGGCTTGGATCACTGTCTGTGCGGAGTCTGCATGTTCTCTCCGTGTCTGCATGGGTTTCCTCCGGGTGCCCCCGTTTTCTCCCACAGTCTGAAAGACGTGCTGGTTAGGTGCATTGGCCATGTTAAATTCTCCCTCTGTGTACCCAAACAGGCACTGGAGTGTGGGGACTAGGGGATTTTCACAGTAACTACATTGCAGTGTTAATGTAAGCCTACTTGTGACACTAATAAAAACAGCACATTTACTCTATCAGCAGTTATCTATTTCAGAGCACTAAAGTCGGCTTTAAGTTTTGGCGATGTTATATGGTTTAAATCCCTCGACTTATACTTATACTTCCACTCCAGATATTGAGAGCTCCTTGCTCTTATGAGTAAGTCCATTGGTTATCCTCTATTCCTGCTATGGAAATGACATGTTCCACTGTGAAAACAGATGCAGAATACAGAATCCTCAAAATAAAGATTCAGAAGGGTGCAGAGGGGGCATTCTTTCACATAGAGTGTGGTGAATGTCTGGAACAAGCTGCCAGAGGCAGTAGGAGAGGGGGGTACAATTTAGTATTTTAAAAAGCGTTTAGTCAGTTCCATGGGTACGATGGGTATAGAGAGACATGGGCCAAATGTGGGCAATTGGGACGAGCTTAAAGGTAAAAACTGGGCGGCACGGACATGTTGGGCCGAAGGGCCTGTTTCCATGCTGTAAACCTCAATGACTCGATAACATAGGAACATAGGAATTAAGAGCAGAAGTCGGCAAATTCAGCCCTTCGAGCCTGATCCGTCATTCAATCAGATCATGGCTGATCTCTCCCTGGTCTCAAATCCACCTCCCCACCTGTTCCCCATATCCCCCTCATCCTTTTTTTATTAGAAATATATCCATCTCCTTCCTGAAACCATTCAATGATTCAGACTCCCCCGCGCTCTGGGGCAGCGAGTTCCACAAACTCACCACCCTCTGCGAGAAGTAGTTCCTCCTCATCTCAGTTTTAAATCTATCGCCTCTCAACCTGTACCCTGTGACCTCTTGTTCGAGATTGCCCCATAAGAGGAAACATTTGGTCTACAGTTACTTTATCAATCCCTTTTAAAATTTTATATACCTCCATCAGATCCCCTCTCATCCCTCTGAACTCCAGTGAGTACAAGCCCAAAGTGATTAATCTCTCCTCATACGTCAATCCTCTCACCCCCAGAATCAATCTGGTGAACCTCCTCTGAACTGCCTCCAATGCAGCAACATCCTTCCTCAAATAAAGAGACCAAAACTGGACACAATATTCCAGATACTCTGTGGGATTTTCATAGAATCATAGATAAAGATTCTTATCACTTGGAAAGGTTTCATCAGTAATGAGGGGACCTTAGTACATTTTGTTTTACCCGAAGTGGGAGGCAGCCATTCCTGATCGAACGTGGACGATCTTAATATCTTGGAACAGTGGAGTTGAAAGAGGTGCGAGAGACAATGAAATGGGGGATGGGAGGGAAGGAGGATATGTCAGGAAAGTCACTGAGCTGAGTTATATGATTATATATAGAGGTGAGAGGGGAAAGATTTCAAAGGGAACTGAGGGGCAACTTCTTCAAACGGAGGGTGGTGTGTGTATGGAATGAGCTGCCAGAGAAAGTGGTTGAGGCAAGTTCAATAGCAACATTTAAAAAGCATTTGGATAGAGGGGAAGGATTAGAGGGATAAGGACCGAACGCGGGCAATTGGGACCAACTGGGATGGCACCATGGTCAGCATGGACTGTTTGGGCCGAAGGACCTGTTTCCATGCTGTATTGCTCTGTGACTCGATATAGGCCGTGTGACGAGATATTCTGTGACTAGCACTCTGCTGAGTGAAGTTGTAAAACTTGAAGAGTCCATCCAGAAACCAAGAAAGATTTATGTTTCAAAATACACCCCTGTTTCTGAATATTTTGGCTTTCCACAGTGCAGTGGAAGAGTGTCAGAATTCATGTGGCTTGCCTTGAATATTGTGATAGCAGTTTTGCCTTGAGTATTATTTCTGGAATTTGATCGATCAACATCTGTAAGAGATAATTGACAAGAAATTAGCAGGGGGGTAGCAGGGTAAATATGTGGGGTTATGGGGATAGGGCCTGGGTGGGAATGTGGTCAGTGCGGACTCGATGGGCCAAATAACCTCCTTCTGCACTGTAGGGATTCTATGATTCTATGATCTTGGTTTCAGAT
Source organism: Mustelus asterias (assembly GCF_964213995.1). Classification (NCBI taxonomy): domain Eukaryota; kingdom Metazoa; phylum Chordata; class Chondrichthyes; order Carcharhiniformes; family Triakidae; genus Mustelus; species Mustelus asterias. The sequence goes on from NW_027590499.1 coordinate 145,319, forward strand.
AAAGCTCGGCACAACATTGTGGGCCGAAGGGCCTGTTCTGTGCTGTACTGTTCTATGTTCTATCTATGAAAGTGCTTTTAAGACTATTCTCACCAACTGGAATTTTAATAAGACTGTCCATAATATACCACCTAAATCCCCCACACCTCATTTTTACATTTTGCCTCCTCGTAACTGACCCTTTAGCTCAGGGGAACAGCTGCTCTCTCTCCACCCTGTCCATGTCCTTCATAATCTTGTACACCTCGATCAGGTCACCCCTCAGTCTTCTCTGCTCCAGAGAAAACAAACCAAACCTATCCAACCTCTCTTCATAGCTTAAATGTTCCATCCCAGGCAGTATCCTGGTGAATCTCCTCTGGACCACCTCCAGTGCAATCACATCCTTCCTATAATGTGTCGACCAGAACTGCACACAGTGCTCCAGCTGTGGCCAAACCAACGCTCCTATACAACTCCATCATGACCTCTACGTTTCTGTAATTTATACCCCGATTGACAAAGTTGAACAATAATATTCCAGCAACGAGGAATCGCTGGCAACCCCTCATCACACCTCAGCAGCTATAGACGCTGGTCGGGTCTGTGGTCCCGTGAGCCGTCCCTCTGGTCAGGAGGGAACCACCTGCCGTTCCACCAGCCCAGGTATTCTGCTGCGGGGAAGCAACTTCACTCTCTCCAAAGTTAGGAGGTGGTGGGAGGAAGCTTCCTCATAGCAGACGTTATGTCCAATCTATTTAGGGTGTAGCGGTGACGGAGTGATTAGCACTGCTGCCTCACAGAGCGAGGGACCCGGGTTCGGTTCCCGGCTTGTGTCACTGCCTGTGTGGAGTCTGCATGTTCTCCCCATGTCTGCGTGGGTTTCCTCTGGTTTCCTCCCACAGTCTGAAAGACGTGCTGGTTAGGTGCATTGGCCATGCTAAATTTTCCCTCAGTGTACCCGAACAGGAACCGGAGTGTGGTGACTAGGGGATTTTCACAGTAACTTCATTGTAGTGTTAATGTAAGCCCGCTTGTGACACGAATAAATATATTTTAATCGGTTGCAATCACCGACCAGGAACTCCAATGGCAGCGAGAATAGGATAGTAACTGGCTCCAGCTTGACCGATAGTGGATCAGTGTGTTTTCTGAGAGAAGCGATGGTGTCTGCCTATGGCATAAACCATGGCCATTTACTGAGGTCTCACACTGAAGGTCTTCTCTTTAATACACAGCAGAAACACTCCTGAGACTCGGCAGAGCAACCTATTAGAGTAATCAATTACAGGTGGGAAAACAAACAACACACTGCAATGCTGGCGCTGAGAAGGAGCAATGATTGGATTTGATTTGAATTATTATTGTCACATGTGTTAGTATACAGTGAAAAACATTGTTTCTTGTGCGCTACACGGACAAAGCATACCGTTCATAGAGAAGGAAAGGAGAGAGTGCAGAATGTAGTGTTACAGTCATGGCTCGGGTGTAGAGAAGGACCAAATTAACATAATAATAAAGTATTATATAATGTATATATTATATGTTGTATGCGGCTACCTGAATGTAAGGTAGGTTCATTCAAAAGTCTGACGGCAGCAGGGAAGAAGCTGTTCTTGAGTCGGTTGGTACGTGACCCCAGACTTTTGTATCTTTTTCCCGACAGAAGAAGGTGGAAGAGAGAATGTCCGGGGTGTGTGGGGTCCATGATTATGCCGGCTGCTTTTCCCGAGGCAGTGAGAAGTGTAGACAGAGTCAATGGGTGGGAGGCTGGTTTGAGTGATGGACTAGGCTTCGTTCACAACCCTTTATAGTTTCTTGCAGCCTTGGACAGAGCAGAAGCCAGACCAAGCTGTGATACAACCAGAAATAATGCTTTCTATGGTGCATCTGTAAACGTTGGTGAGAGTCGGAGCTGACATGCCAAATTTCCTTAGCCTCCTGAGAAAGTAGAGGCACCGGTGGGTTTTCTTAACTTTTGCATCGGTGTGGGGGGATCAGGGTAGGTTGTTGGTGATCTGGACACCTAGAAACCTGAAGCTCTCGATCATTTCCACTTCATCCCCAATTTTCAATGAAAATAGTGTTTCATTGTGATGAGAAATTCAGATCAGAAATAAGTTTCATGTTTTTCATTCCGGTCTGTTTCATTACATTAAAGATACAATATAATTGCAATTTATTCAGGCTGTCAGTGGGGTGAATTATAGGCTAAATTTCCCCTTCGTGTTCCGGAATGTGTCGGTTCGAGGTGTTGGTGGGGTAATTATGTGGGGTCATGGGGATAGGGCCTGGGTGGGATTGTTGTTGGTGCAGACTCGATGGGCCGAATGGCCTCTTTCGCACTGTTGGGTTTCTGTGTTACAATTTATGATGAGTCTGTACTGACCACAATCCCACCCAGGCCCTATTTCCGTAACCCCACGCATCCACCCTGATAGTCTCCCTGACAATCACGGACAATTTTCAGCACGGCCAATGCACCTAACCTGCACATCTTTGGCCTGTGGGAGGAAAGTGGAGCACCTGGAGGAAACCCATGCAGACACGGGGAGAATGTGCGGACTCCACACATGGAGTGACCCAAGGTCGGATTCGAACCAGGATCCCTGGCGCTGTGAGGGAGCACTAACCCCATGGTGCAAAGCTCAATCCAGGTGCCTTTCTGACAAAGAATGCAGTTGTGTTCTGTCCTTTCGGCTTCCATGAATTATCGAGTCAGATGTTACTTGTTCCATGCCCTCTGATGAAAGCAATAACAGCAACATCAGCACGAGGGGTGCTGAGGGAATCCCTGTTGCCAATCTGTGCAGCAGAGTATGATGCCCCAGCTTAGTCACTGGACTGTTTCGTGTTGTGTAAAAGATGTACAATTTTTAGTAAAGCTCATATTTCATTTCATTATAAATGTAGTCCTGGTACGAGATGGTGACTGTGCCAAGGCTGCATTTCCTGCCCACAAGTTACTGTTTAGCATGAGGTGCTTGGATTTCTTTTTGAATGTGTGGCCCCTTTGAGAATGTGACTGATACAATGGTGTAAGACAGGCATTCTCTGCTTTTCACACAGCGCTGGTCAAGTTTCTAAAGTTTATTTAATCATGTAACAATTCGGCTCACATTAACAGTGCAATGAAGTTACTGTGAAAATCTCCCAGTTGCCACACTCCGGCGCCTGTTCGGGTACACTGAGGGAGGATTTAGCATGATCAATGCAACTAAACAGCACGTCTTCTGATCTGTGGGAGGAAACCGGAGCACCCGGAGGAAACCCATGCAGACACGGGGAGAACGTGCAGACTGCGCACAGGCAGTGACCCAAACCGGGGATCAAACCCGGGTCTCTGGAGCTGTGAGGCAGCAGTGCTAACGATTGTGCCACCATGCCACCCATACATACAAAGAACAAAGGAAAGTACAGCACCGGATCGGCCCTCCAAACCTCTGCCGATCATGAAGCCCTAACTAAACTACAAAAAACAACTTCTGCCCTTACTCAAGACGGTCGGGGTTGAGGACCTTAAAACAATCACTATTACTAAAGAGGTAGTGCTGGGTAGGCTAATGGAACTAAAGGTAGACAAGTCCCCTGGTCCGGATGGAATGCATCCCAGGGTACTAAAAGAAACGGCAGAAGTAATAGCAAATTCATTAGTTGTAATTTTTCAAAATTCACTGGACTCTGGGGACGTGCCAGCTGATTGGAAAACAGCTAATGTAACGCCACTGTTTAAAAAAGGAGGTAGACAAAAGGCAGGTAACTACAGGCCGGTTAGCTTAACATCCGTAGTTGGGAAAATGCTGGAATCTATCATTAAGGAAGAAATAACAGGACACCTGGAAAAGAATGGTTCAATCAAGCAGACGCAGCATGGATTCTTGAAGGGAAAGCCATGTTTGACTAATTTACTGGAATTTTTTGAGGATACGACGAGTGCAGTTGACAGAGGGGAACCGCTGGATGTTGTGTAAATAGATTTCCTGAAGGCTTTCGATAAGGTGCCTCACAAAAGGTTGCTGCATAAGATAAAGGTACACGGAGTTGGGGGTAAAGTGTTAGCGTGGATTGAGGATTGGCTATCGAACAGAAAGCAGAGAGTCGGAATAAATGGGTGCTTTTCCGGTTGGCAATCAGTGACTAGTAGCGTGCCGCAGGGATCGGTGCTGGGGCCTCAACGATTTACCATATACATCGACGATCTGGAGGAGGGGAGCGAGTGTCGGGTAACAAAGTTTGCGGATGATACAAAGGTGAGTGGGAAAGCAAATTGCGTGGAGGACACAGAGAGTCTGCAGAGAGATTTGGATCGGCTAAGTCATTGGGCAAGGATCTGGCAGATGGAGGATAACGTTGGTAAGTGTGAGGTTATCCACTTTGGAAGGAATAATAGTAAAATGGACTCTTATTTAAACAGTGTAAAATTACAACATGCTACTGTGCAGAGGGACCTGGGTGTCCTTGTGCATGAATCACAAAAACTCAGTTTGCAGGTGCAGCAGGTGATCAAGAAGGCAAATGGAATGTTGGCCTTTATCGTGAGAGGGATGGAGTATAAAAGCAGGGAGGTCATGCTGCAACAGTACAGGGTACTGGAGAGGCCGCACTTAGAGTACTGTGTACAGTTTTGGTCCCCTTATTTAAGAAAGGATATATTAGCTTTGGAGGCGGGACAGAGAAGGTTCACCAGGTCGATTCCGGAGATGAGGGGGTCAGCTTATGAGGAGAGTTTGAGTAGACTGGGCCTGTACTCATTGGAGTTGAGAAGGTTGAGGGGAGATCTTATAGATACATAAAATATAATGAAGGGGCTCGACAGGGTAGAAGAAGCGAGGTTATTTCCACTTACAATGTAAACAAGAACTAGGGGGCATAGCCTCAAAATATGGGGGAGTCAATTTAGAACAGAGTTGAGGAGGAACTTCTTCTCCCAGAGCGGAGTGAATCTTTGGAATTCTCTGCCCAATGAAGCAGTCGTGGCTACCTCCTTAAATGTGTTTAAGTCACAGATAGATAGATTTTTAACCATTAAGGGAATTAAGCGTTATGGGGAGCGGGCGGGTAAGTGGCACTGAACCCACTATCAGATCAGCCATGATCTTATTGAATGGCGGAGCAGGCTTGAGGGGCTGGATGGCCTACTCCTGCTCCTATTTCTTATGTTCTTATGTTCTAACATTACAGTCTATTGTTGTCAGATTCTGATCCAGTATTGTAACATCCCGTTCTATTCTTCCCAGATCCTGATCCAGTATTGGAACATTCCAGTCTATTGTTCTCTGATTCTGATCCTGTATTGGAACATAACAGTGTATTGTTGTCAGATTCTGCTGCAGTATTGGACCATCCCGGTCCATTGTTCCCTGACTCTGATCCAGCATTGTAACATTACAACCTTTAGTTTTCAGATTCTGATCCATTATTGGAACATTGCAGCCTACTGTTCTCAGAATCTGATCCATTATTGGAACATCCCGGTCTATTGTTCTCAGATTCTGATCCAGTACTGGAACATTGCAGTCTAATGTTCTCAGATTCTGATGCAGTTTTGGAATATTACATTCTATTGTTCTCAGATTCTGATCCATTATTGTAACATCCCAGTCATTTGTTCCCAGATTCTAATCCGTATTGGAACATTACAGCTTATAGTTCTCAGATTCTGATCAATTCATGGAACATTGCAGTCTATTGTTCTCAGGTTCTGAACCAGTATTGGAACATTGCAGTGTATGGATCTTAGAATCTTATCCATTATTGGAACATCCCGGTCCAATGTTTCCAACTTCTGATCCATTATTGGAACATTCCAGTCTATTTGTCTCAGATTCTGAACCAGTATTGGAAAATTAGAGTCTATTGTTCCCAGATTCTGATTCATAATGGAACATTACAGTGTATTGTTCTCAGATTCTGATCCATTAATGGAACATCCATTGATATTATTCCCAGACTCTGATCCAGTATTGGAACTTTACAGTCTATTGTTCTCAGATTCTGATCCAGTATTGGAACATTGCAGTCTATTGCTCTCAGTTTCTGATCCAGTATTGGAACATTGCAGTCTTTTGATCTCAAATTCTAATCCAGAATTAGAACATTACAGTCGATTGTTCTCAGATTCTGATCCATTATAGGAAAATTGCAGTCTATTGTTCCCAGATTCTGAACCAGGATTGGAACATTACAACCTATTGTTCTCAGAGTCCGATCCATTATTCGAACATTGCAGTGTATTTTACTCAGATTATGATCCTTTAGTGCAACTTTACAGTCCATTGTTCTCAGATTCTGATCCAGTATTTGTAAGAGGGAGGTCGTGCCTTACAAAATTGGTGGAGCTTTTTGAGGAAGTGACAAAAACAGTTGACGGAGGAAGGGCTGTGGATGTCGTCTATACGGATTTCAGTAAGGCATTTGACAAAGTCCCTCATGGCAGGTTGGTTAAGAAGGTTAAGGCTCATGGGATACAAGGAGAGGTGGCTAGATGGGTAGAGAACTGGCTTGGCCACAGGAAGAAGTTTAATAACACCAGGTTAAAGTCCAACAGTTTATTTGGCAGGAAAAGCCACACAAGCTTTCGGAGCTCCAAGCCCCTTCCTCGGGTGAGGGCTCCGAAAGCGTTTGTGGCTTTTGCTACCAAATAAACCTGTTGGACTTTAACCTGGTGTTGTTAAACTTCTTACTGTCCAACGCCAGCATCTCCACATCTTGGCCACAGGAGACAGAGGGTAGCAGTCGAAGAGTCTTTTTCCGGCTGGAGGTCTGTGACTTTACAGTCTATTGCCCTCAGAATCTGATCCAGTATTGAAACATTGCAGTCGATTGTTCTCAGATTCTGATCCTTTATTAGAACATCCCGGTCCATTTTTCCGACATTGCCATCCATTATTGGAACATGATAGTCTATTGTTCTCGGATTCTGATCCATTATTGGAAAATTGCAGTCGATGTTTCCCTGATTCTGATCCATTATTCGAACATTGCAGTCTATTGTTCTCATAATCTGATCCATTATTAGAGCATCCCGGTCCATTGTTCCCACATTGTCATCCATTATTGGAACACTAGTGTATTGTTCTCAGTTTCTCATCCATTATTGGAAAATCCCTTTCCATTGTTCCCAGACACTGAACCAGTGTTGGAACATTACAGTCTAATATTCTCCGATTCTGGCCCAGTATTGGAACATTGCAGTCTATTGTTCTCAGATTCTGATCCAGTATTGGAACATTACAGTCTGATCCATCATTGCAATATCCAGGTGCACTGTTCTCAGATTCTGATCCAGTATTGGAACATTACAGTCTATTGTTCAGATTCTGATCAACGGTTGGAACATTGGAGTCTATTGTTCTCAAATTCTGCTCCAGTATTGGAACATGACTGTCTATTGATCTCAGATTCTGATCCATCATTGTAATATCCCGGTCCACTGTTCTCAGATTCTGATCCAGTATTGGAACATTGAAGTCTACTATTCCCAGATTCTGATCAATGATTGGAACATTACAACCTATTGTTCTCTGAGTCCGATCCAGTATTCGAACTTTGCAGTGTATTGTTCTCAGATTCTGATGGAGCATTGGAACATTACAATCTATTGTTCACAGATACTGATCCATTATTGGAAATTTGCAGTCTGTTTTTTTCTCAGAGTCTGAACCAGTATTGGAACATTACAGCGTATTGTTCCCAGAGTCCGATCCAGTATTGGAACATTACAATCTATTGTTCACAGATACTGATCCATTATTGGAAATTTGCAGTCTGTTTTTTTCTCAGATTCTGATCCATCATTGTAACATCCCGGTCCATTGTTCTCAGATTCTGATGCAGTATTGGAACATTACGGCCTATTGTTCAGATTCTGATCAACGATGGGAACATCACAGTCTGCTGTTCTCAAATTCTGATTCTTTTATTGGAACATTACCGTTTATTGTTCTTAGAATCTTATCCATTATTGGAACATCCCGGTCCATTGTTTCCAGCTTCTGATCCATTGTTGGAACATGACAGTCTATTTATCTCAGATTCTGAACCAGTATTGGAAAATTACAGTCTATTGTTCTCAGATGCCGATCCAGTATTGGACCATTGCAATCTATTGTTCCCAGATTCTGATCCATAATGGAACATTGCAGTGTATTGTTCTCAGATTCTGATCCAGTATTGGAACATTGCAGTCTATTTTTCTCAGATTCTGATCCATGATAGGAACAGCCCGGACCATTGTTCCCTCATTCTGGTCCATTATTGGAACAATGCAGTCTACTATTCTCAGATTTGTTTCAATTATTCTGACATTGCCGTCTATTGTTCTCAGATTCTGATCCAGTATTGGAACATTACAGTCTATTCATCTCAGATTCTGACCCATCATTGTAATATCCCGGTCCATTGTTCTCAGATTCTGATCCAGTACTGGAACAATAGAGTCTATTGTTCTCAGATTCTGATCCAGTGTTGGAATATTACATTCTATTGTTCTCAGATTCAGATCCATTATTGTAACATCCCGGTCAATTGTTCCCAGATTCTAATCCGTATTGGGACATTACAGACTATAGTTCTCAGTTTCTGATCCATTATTGGAACATTGCAGTCTATTGTTCTCAGACTCTGATCCAGTAATTCAACACTACAGTGTATTGTTCTCCAAATATGATACATTATTGGAAAATCCTGGTCCATTGTTCCCAGATTCTGATCTAGTATTGGAACATTACAGTCTATTGTTCTCAGATTCTGAACGATTATTGGAACATGAGAGTGTGTTTTTCTCAGATTCTGATTCATTGTTGGAACATTACAGTCTATTGTTTTCAGATTCTAATCCAGTGTTGGAACATTACAGCCTATAGTTCTCATATTCTGAACAATTATTAGAACATTACAGTCTATTGTTCTTAGAATTTTATCCATTATTGGAACATCCCGGGCCATTGTTTCCAGCTTCTGATCCATTATTGGAACATGACAGTCTTTTTATCTCAGATTCTGAACCAGTATTGGAAAATTACAGTCTATTGTTTTCAGATTCTGATCCAGTATTGTAACATTGCAATCTATTGTTCCCAGATTCTGATCCATAATGGAACATTACAGTGTATTGTTCTCAGATTCTGTTCCAGCATTGGAACATTACAGTCTATTCTTATCAGATTCTCATCAAGTATTGGAACATTACAGTCTATTCTTATCAGATTCTCATCAAGTATTGGAACATTGCAGTCCATTTTTCTCAGATGCTGATCCATTATAGGAACAGCCCTCATTCTGGTCCATTATTTGAACATTGCAGTCTATTGTTCTCAGTTTCTGATCAATGATTGGAACATTACAATCTGTTGTTCTCAAATTCTGATCCAGTATTGGAACATTGCATTCCTTTGTTCTCAGATTATAATCCTTTATTGGAACATTACAGTCCATTGTTCTCAGATTCTGATCCAATATTGGAACATCCCTGTCTATTGTTCTCAGATTATGATCCAGTATTGGAATATTACAGTCTATTGATCACAGATTCTATTTTTCTCAGATTCTAATCCATTATAGGAACAACCCGGACCATGGTTCCCACATTCTGATCCAGTATTGGAACTTTGCAGTCTATTTTTCTCAGATTCTGAACCAGTGTTGGAACATTTCAGTCTATTGTTTAGATTCTGATCAATCATTGGAACATTACAGTGTTGTTCTCAAATTATTTTCCATTATTGGAACATTACTGTCTGTTGTTCTCAAATTCTGATCCAGAATTGGAACGTGACAGTCTTTTGTTCTCAGATTCTGATCCATTATTTGAAAATTGCAGTCTATTTTTCTCAAGTTCTGAAGCAGGATTGGAACATTACAGCCTCTTGTTCTCAGAGTCCAATCGATTATTTGAACGTTGCAGTGTATTGTTCTCAGATTATGAACCAGTGTTGGAACATTACAGTCTATTGTTCATAGAGTCTGATCCATTATTGGAAAATTGCAGTCTATTTTTCTCAGATTCTGAACCAGTATTTGAACATTGCAGCCTATTGTTCTCAGAGTCCGATCCATTATTCGAACATTGCAGTGTATTGTTCTCAAATACTGATCTAACATTGGAACATGACAGTCTATTTTTCTCAGATTCTGATCCAGTATTGTAAAATCCCGGTCTCTTGTTCCCAGATTCTAATCCAGTATTGGAATATTACAGCCTATATTTTTCAGATTCTGATCCATTATTGGAACATTGCAGCCTACTGTTCTCAGATTCTGATCCAGTATTGGAACATTGCAGTCTATTTTTCTCAGATTCTGATCCAGTATTGTAAAACCCTGGTCTATTGTTCCCAAATTCTAATCCAGTATTGGAAAATTACAGCCTATAGTTTTGAGATTCTGATCAATTATTGGAACATCCCGGTCTATTGTTCCCAGATTCTGATCCAGTATTGGAACTTTGCAGTCTATTGATCTCAGATTCCGATAAAGTAAATATGAGAGTGTATTTTTCTCAGCTTCTGATTCATTATTGGAACATTGCAGTCTATTGATTTCAGATTCTGATCCAGTATTGAAACATTGTAGTCTATTGTCCATTGTTTCCAGATTCTGATCCATTATTGGAACATAACAGCCTATTGTTCCCAGATTGTGATCCATTATTGGAACATTACGGTCTGTTATTCTCAGATTCTGTTCCATTATTGGAAAATTGCAGTCCATTTGTCTCAGATTCTGAACCAGTATTGGAAAATTATAGTCTATTGTTTTCAGATTCTGATCCAGTATAGGAACATTACAGTCTATTGTTCACAGATACTGATCCTTTATTGGAACATTACAGTCGATTGTTCTCAGATTCTGATCGATTATTGGAATATCCCTTTCCATTGTTCCCAGACTCTGAACCAGAATTGGAACATTACAGTCTAATATTCTCCGATTTTGTTCCAGTATTTGAACATTGAAATCGAATACTCTCAGATTCTGATCCATTATTCGAACATTGCAGTCGAATATTCTCAGATTCTGATCCAGTATTGGAACATTACAGTTTATTGTTCTCAGAATCTGAGCCTGTATTAGAACATTGCACTCATTTGTTCTCAGATTCAGATCAATTATTGGAACATTACAGTCTGTTGTTCTCAAATTCTGCAAAGTTTCAATTCTGAATCATAATGTGTGAACAACGGTCCGGGGTTGTTCCTATAATGGGTCAGAATCTGAGAGAAATAGACTGCAATGTTCCAATACTGGATTGAATACTGGATTCCAATACTGGATCAGAGTCTGAGAACAACAGACTGTAATGTTCCAATAATGTATCAGAATCTGCGAACAATAGAAATGGATGTTCCATTAATGGATCAGAATCTGAGAACAATAAACTGCAATGGTCCAATCCTGGATCAGAATCTGAGAACAATAGACTGCAATGGTCCAATCCTGGATCAGAATCTGAGAACAAGACACTGCAAAGTTCCAATATTGGATCAGAATCTGGGAACAATAGACCGGGATGTTCCAATAATGGATCAGAATCTGAGATAAATAGGCTACAAGGTTTCAATACTGGATCAGAATCTGAAAACAATAGACTGCAATGTTCCAATAATGGATCAGAATCGGAGAACCAAAAGTTGTAATCTTCCAATAATGGATTAGAAAGTGGGAACAATAGTCAGGGCTCAATACTGGATCCGAACCTGTGAACAATAGAATGTAATATTCCAACACTGGATCAGAATCTGAGAGCAATAGACTGCAATGTTCGAATACTGGATCAGAATCTGTGAACAATAAACTGCAATGTTCGAATACTGGATCAGAATCTGTGAACAATACACTGCAATGTTCCAATAATGGATCAGAATCTGAGGTCAATAGACAGCAAAGTTTCAATACTGGATGAGAATCTGAGAATAATAGATTGTAATGTTTCAATAAAGCATCATAATCTGAGAACAACACACTGTAATGTTCCAATAATTCATCTGAATCTGGGAACACGGGACCGGGATGTGGCAATGACGGATCCGAATCTGAAATCAGTCGACTATTCTGATCCAATACTGGATGAGAATCTGAGAACAATCGACTGCAATGTTCGAATACTGGATCGAACTCTGAGAACAATCGGCTGTAATACAAAGAACAAAGAACAGTACAGCACAGGAAACAGGCCCTTCGGCCCTCCAAGCCTGTGCCGCTCCTTGGTCCAACTAGACCAATCGTTTGTATCCCTCCATTCCAAGGCTGCTCATGTGACTATCCAGGTAAGTCTTAAATGATGTCAGCGTGCCTGCCTCCACCACCCTACTTGGCAGCGCATTCCAGGCCCCCACCACCCTCTGTGTAAAGAACATCCCTCTAATATCTGAGTTATACTTCGCCCCTCTCACCTTGAGCCCGTGACCCCTCGTGAACGTCACTTCTGATCTGGGAAAAAGCTTCCCACCGTTCACCCTATCTATCCCCTTCATAATCTTCTACACCTCTATTAGATTTCCCCTCATTCTCCGTCTTTCCAGGGAGAACAACCCCAGTTTACACAATCTCTCCTCATAGCTAAGACCCTCCATACCAGGCAACATCCTGGTAAACCTTCTCTGCACTCTCTCCAATGCCTCCACGTCCTTCTGGTAGTGCGGCGACCAGAACTGGACGCTGTACTCCAAATGTGGCCTAACCAGCGTTCTATACAGCTGCATCATCACACTCCAGCTTTTATATTCTATACCCCGTCCTATAAAGGCAAGCATACCATATGCCTTCTTCACCACCTTCTCCACCTGTGTTGCCACCTTCAAGGATTTGTGGACTTGCACACCTAGGTCCCTCTGTGTTTCTATACTCCTGATGACTCTGTCATTTATTGTATAACTCCTCCCTACATTATTTCTTCCAAAATGCATCACTTCGCATTTATCCAGATTAAACTCCATCTGCCACCTCTCCGCCCAATTTTCCAGCCTATCTATATCCTGCTGTATTGCCCGACAATGCTCTTTGCTATCCGCAAGTCCAGCCACCTTCGTGTCATCCGCAAACTTGCAGATTACACCAGTTACACCTTCTTCCAAATCATTTATGTATATCACAAATAGCAGAGGTCCCAGTACAGAGCCCTGCGGAACACCAGTGGTCACAGACCTCCAGCCGGAAAAGGACCCTTCGACCACTACCCTCTGTCTCCTATGGCCAATGTTCCAATCCTGGTTCACACTGTGAGAAAATAGTGTGCAATTTCCCAATAATGGATCAGAATCCGAGAACAATACATTGCGCTGTTCCAATACTGGATCAGAGTCTGAGAACAATAGGCTGCAATGTTCCAATAACGGATCAGAATCTGAGAACAATAGACTGGGATGTTCCAATACTGGATCAGAATTTCAGAACAACTGACTGTAATATTCCAATAAGTGATCTGAATCTGAGAACAATAGACTGTAATGTTCCAATCATTGAGCAGAATCTGAGAACAATAGATTGTAATGTTCCCATACTGGTTCAGATTCTGAGAACAAGAGACTGCAATGTTCCAATACTGGATCAGAAACGGAGAATATTAGACTGTAATGTTCCAATTCTGGTTCAGAGTCTGGGAACAATGGAAAGGGATGTTCCAGTAATGGATCCGAATCTGAGACCAATATACTGTAATGTTGCAATGCTGGATCAGAATCTGAGAACAATAGACTGTAATGTTCCAATAATGGATCAGAATCTGAGAACAATAGACTGTAATGTTCCAATACTGGATTGGAATCTGAGAACAATAGACTTTAAATTTCCAATACTGGATCAGAGTCTGGGAACAATAGAAACGGATGTTCCATTAATGCAGCAGAATCTGAGAAAAATAAACTGCAAGTTCCAATACTGGATCAGAATGTGGGAACAATGGTCCTGTTTGTTCCAATACTGGAGCAGAATCTGAGAACAATAGACCGCAATGTTAGAATAATTGAACAGAATCTGAGAATAGTAGACTGCAATGTTCCAATAATGGACCAGAATGTGGGAACAATGGTCCGGGCTGCTCCTATAATGGATCAGAATCTGAGAAAAATAGACTGCAATGTTCCAATACTGGATCAGAATCTGAGAACAATACACTGTAATGGTCCATTATGAATCAGAATCTGGGAACAATAGATTGCAATGGTCCAATACTGGATCAGAATCTGAAAACAATAGACTGTAATTTTCCATTATGAATCAGAATCTGGGAACAATAGACTGCAATGTTCCAATAATGGACCAGAATGTGGGAACAATGGTCCGGGCTGCTCCTATAATGGATCAGAATCTGAGAAAAATAGACTGCAATGTTCCAATACTGGATCAGAATCTGAGAACAATACACTGTAATGGTCCATTATGAATCAGAATCTGGGAACAATAGATTGCAATGGTCCAATACTGGATCAGAATCTGAAAACAATAGACTGTAATTTTCTAATACTGGATCAGAATCTGAGAACAATAGACTGCAATGTTCCAATAAAGGATCAGAATTTGAGAACAACACTGTAATCTTTCAATCATTGATCAGAATCTAAACAATAGACTGAAATGTTCCAATACTGGATCAGAATCTGAGAACAATGAACCGGGATATTACAATGATGGATCAGAATCTGAGATCATTAGACTGTAATGTTCCAATGCAAGATCAGAATCTGAGAACAATACACTGCAATGTTCGAATAATGGATCGGACTCTGAGAATAATAGACTGCAATTTTCCAATAATGGATCAGAATCTATGAACAATAAACCGTAATGTTCCAATCCTGGATCAGAACCTGAGAACAGTAGACGGCAATGTTCCAATAAAGGATCAGAATCTGAGAACAACAAAGACTGTAATGTTCCACTCATTGATCAGATTCTGAACAATAGACTGTATTGTTCCAATACTGGATCAGAATCTGAGAAAAAGAGATTACAATGTTCCAATAAAGGATCAGAATTTGAGAACAACAGAATGTAATGTTCCAATCATTGATCAGAATCTGAACAATAGACTGGAATTTTCGAACACTGGATCAGAATCTTAGAACAATTGACCAGGATTTTACAATGATGGATCAGAATCTGAGATCAATCGGCCGTAATGTTCCAATACTGGAGGAGAATCTGAGAACAATAGACCGCAATGTTAGAATAATTGAACAGAATCTGAAAACAATAGACTGCAATGTTCCAATAATGGATCAGAATCTGAGATCAACAGACTGTAATGTTCCAATCATTGATCAGAATCTGAACAATAGACTGTAATGTTCCAATAATGGATCAGAACCTGAGATCAACAGACTGTAATGTTCCAATCATTGATCAGAATCTGAGAGCAATAGACTGTACTGTTCCAATAAAGGATCATAATCTGAGATCAGGAGAGTGCAATGTTAGAATAATTGAACAGAATCCGAAAACAATAGACTGCACTGTTCAACACTGGGTCAGAATCTGAGAACAATCGAACATAGAATACAGAAGCATAGAAAACTACAGCACAAAACAGGCCCTACGGCCCCACAAGTTGTGCCGAACATATCCCTACCTTTTAGGCCTATCTATAACCGTCCATCCTATTAAGTTCCATGTACTCACCCAGGAGTCTCTTAAAAGACCCTATTGAGTTTGCCTCCACCACCACTGACGGCAGCCGATTCCATCTGCCCACCACCCTCTGTGTGAAAAACTTCCCCCTAACATTTCCCCTGTACCTACCCCCCAGCACCCTAAACCTGTGTCCTCTCGTAGCAGCCTTTTCCACCCTGGGAAAAAGCCTCTGAGAGTCCACCCGATCTATGCCTCTCAACATCTTATATACCTCTATTAGATCTCCTCTCATCCTACGTCTCTCCAAGGAGAAAAGTCCGAGCTCCCTCAGCCTATCCTCATAAGGCATGCCACTCAATCCAGGCAACATCCTTGTAAATCGCCTCTGCACCCTTTCAGTCTTTTCCACATCCTTCCTGTAATGAGGCGACCAGAATTGAGCACAGTACTCCAAGTGGGGTCTGATGAGGGTCTTATATAGCTGCATCATTATCCCCGGACTCCTGAACTCAATCCCTCGATTAATAAAGGCCAGCACACCATACGCCTTCTTAACCACCTCCTCGACCTGCAGGACCGATTTTAGAGTCAGATGGACCCGGACCCCAAGGTCCTTCTGATCCTCTACCGTACTAAGAGTCTTTCCCTTTATATTGTACTCCTTCATCCCATTCGACCTGCCAAAATGGACCACGACGCATTTATCTGGGTTGAAGTCCATCTGCCACTTCTCCGCCCAGTCTTGCATCCTATCTATGTCCCTCTGTAACTTCTGACATCCCTCCAGACTATTCACAACCCCAACAACCTTCATGTCATCGGCAAACATTCCAACCCATCCCTCCACTTCCTTATCCAGGTCATTTCTGAAAATGACAAACAGCAAAGGTCCCAGAACAGATCCCTGGGGCACACCACTGGTGACCGACCTCCATTTAGAAAAAGACCCAACCATATAGAGTCTGGGAACAATGGAAAGGGATGTTCCAATACTGGATTGGAAGCTGAGAACAATAGAAATGGATGTTCCATGAATGGATCAGAATCTGAGAAAAATACACTGTAATGTTCCAATACTGGATTAGAATCTGAGAGAAATAGACTGCAATGTTCCAATAATGGATCAGAATCTGAGAACAATAGACTGGGATGTTCCAATAATAGATAGGATTCGAAGAACAATAGACTGTAATGTTCGAATACTGGATCAGAACCTGAGAACAGCAGACTGCAATGTTTCAATAATTGATCAGGACTTGAGTACTATCGGCTGTAATGTTCCAATACGGATTAGAATCTGAGAAAAATACACTGTCATGTTCTATTACTGGATCAGAATCTGAGAACAATAGTCTGCAATGTTCAAATAATGGATCAGAATCTTAGAACAATAGTCTCTAACATTCCAATCATGAATCGGAATCTCAGATCAATAAACGGCAATGTTTCAAAACTGGATCAGAATCTGAGAACAAGAGACTGCAATGTTCCAATACTGGATCATAATGTGGGAACAATGGACCGGAATGTTCCAATACTGGATCAGAATGTGGGAACAATGGACAGGAATGTTCCAATACTGGATCAGAATCTGAGAACAATAGGCTGTAATGTTCTTATTATGGACCAGAATCTGAGAACAATAGACTGAAATGTTCCAATACTGGACCAGGATCTGAGAACAATAGACTGAAATCTTCCAACACTGGATCAGAATCTGAGAACAATGCTCTGTAATATTCCAATACTGGATCAGAATCTGAGAACAGTAGGCTGTAATGTTCTAATTATGGATCAGAATCTGAGAGCAATAGCCTGAAATGTTCCAACACTGGATCAGAATCTGAGAACAATAGACTGAAATGTTCCAAAATGGATCATAATCTGAGAACAATACTCTGTAATATTCCAATACTGGATCAGAATTTGAGAACAACAGACTGCAATGTTCCAATAACGGATCAGAATCTGAGAACAATGGACTGTAATGTTCCAATAAAGGATCATAATCCGAGAACAATACTCTGTAAAGTTCCAATACGGGATCAGAATCTGAGAACAATAGGTTGTAATGTTCCAATAATTGATCAGAATCTACGAACAATAGACTGCAATGTTCCAATACTGGATCAGAATCTGAGACAAATAGACTTTAATGTTCCAATACAGGATTAGAATTTGAAATCAACAGACTGCAATGTTCCAATACTGGACCAGAATCTCAGAACAATAGACTGTAATGTTCCAATACTGGATCAGAATCTGAAACAAATAGACTGCAATTTTCTAAAAATGGATCAGAATCTGGGAACAATAGACTGGAATGTTCCAATAATCATAGAAACCCTACAGTACAGAAAGAGGCCATTCGGGCCATCGAGTCTGCACCGACCACAATCCCACCCAGGCCCTACCCCCATATCTACCCACTAACCCTCCAACCTACGCATCTCAGGACACTAAGGGCAATTTTTAGCATGGCCAATCAACCTAACCCGAACATCATTGGACTGGGGGAGGAAAGCGGAGCACCCGGAGGAAACCCACGCAGACACGAGGAGAATGTGCAAACTCCATACAGACAGTGAGCCAAGCCGGGATTCGAACTCAGGTCCCTGGAGCTGTGAAGCAGCAGTGCTAACCACTGTGCTATCATGCCGCCGGCAGAACATGGATCAGAAGTTGGAAACAATGGACCGGGATGTTCCAATAATGGATTGGAATCTAAGAACCATACACTGTAATGTTCCAATACTGGTTCAGAACCTAAGAACAGTAGACTGCAATGTTCCAATAATGGATCAGAGTCTGAGAACTATAGGCTGTAATGTTCCAATACGGATTAGAATCTGGGAACAAATGACCGGGATGTTACAATACTGGATCAGAATCTGAGAACAATAGAATATAATATTCCTAAACTGGATAAGAAGCTGAGAGCAAGAGACTGCAATGTTCCAGTACTGGATCAGTATCTGGGAACAATAGACCGGGATGTTCCAATAATGGATCACATTCTGAGAACAATACTCTGTAATGTTACAATATTGGATCAGAATCTGAGAACAATAGACTGCAATGTTCCAATAATGGATCAGAATCTGAGATCAATAGACCGCAAAGTTTCAATCCTGCATCAGAATCTGAGAAAAAGAGACTGCAATGTTCCAATACTGGATCAGAATCTGAGAACAGTAGACTATAATGTTCCAATACTGGATCAGAATCTGAGGACAATAGACTGCAATGTTTGAATACTGGATCGGACTCTGGGAACAAGCGGTTGTAATGTTCCAATACTGGTTCAGACTCTGAGAAAAAAACAGACTGCAAATTTCCAATAATGGATCAGTTTCTGTGAAAAAGAGATTGTAATGTTCCAGTACTGGATCAGAATCTGAGAACAATACACTGCAAAGTTCGAATACTGGATCGGACTCTGAGAACAATGGGCTGTAATGTTCCAATCATTGATCAGAATCTGAGAACAATAGACTTCAATGTTCCAATACTGGCTCAAATTATGAGAACAATAGACTGTAATGTTCCAATCCTGGTTCAGAGTCTGGGAACAATGGAAAGGGATGTTCCAATAATGGATCAGAATCTGAGAACAATACACTGTATTGTTCCAAAACTGGATCAAAATCTGAGAACAATAGACTGCAATGGTCCAATAATGGATCTGAATCTGAGAACAATAGACAGTAATGTTCCAATACTGGTTCAGAACCTGAGAAGAATAGACTGCAATGTTCCAATACTGGATCGGAATCTGAGAACAATACGCTGTAATGATCCAATACTGGATTAGAATCTGAGAACAATAGACTGCAATGTTCCATTATGGATCAGAATCTGTGAACAATAGACTGGGATGTTCCAATAATGGATGAGAAGCTGGCAACAATGGACCGGGATGTTCCAATAATGGATAGGATTCGAAGAACAATACACTGTAATGTTCCAATACTGGATCAGAACCTGAGAACAGTAGACTGCAATGTTCCAATAATTGATCAGAATCTGAGAACTATAGGCTGTAATGTTACAATACAGAATAGAATCCGAGAAAAATACACTGTCATGTTCTAATACTGGATCAGCATCTGAGAACAATAGACTCTAACATTCCATAAGACCATAAGACCATAAGACATAGGAGCGGAAGTAAGGCCATTCGGCCCATCGAGTCCACTCCACCATTCAATCATGGTTGATTTCAACTCCATTTACCCGCTCTCTCCCCATAACCCTTAATTCCTCGAGAAATCAAGAATTTATCAATTTCTGTCTTGAAGACGCTCAACGTCTCGGCCTCCACCGCCCTCTGTGGCAATGAATTCCACAGACCCACCACTCTCTGGCTGAAGAAATTTCTCCTCATCTCTGTTCTAAAGCGACTCCCTTTTATTCTAAGGCTGTGCCCCCGCGTCCTAGTCTCCCCTGTTAATGGAAACAACTTCCCTATGTCCATCCTATCTAAGCCGTTCATTATCTTGTAAGTTTCTATCAGATCTCCCCTCAACCTCCTAAACTCCAATGAATATAATCCCACGATCCTCAGACGTTCATCGTATGTCAGGCCTACCATTCCTGGGATCATCCGTGTGAATCTCCGCTGGAACGGCTCCAGTGCCAGTATGTCCTTCCTGAGGTGTGGGGCCCAAAATTGCTCACAGTACTCCAAATGGGGCCTAACCAGTGCTTTATAAAGCCTCAGAAGTACATCCCTGCTTTTGTATTCCAAGCCTCTTGAGATAAATGACAACATTACTTTTGCTTTCTTAATTACGGACTCAACCTGCAAGTTTACCTTTAGAGAATCCTGGACTAGGACTCCCAAGTCTCTTTGCACTTTAGCATTATGAATTTTGTCACCGTTTAGAAAATAGTCCATGCCTCTATTCTTTTTTCCAAAGTGCAAGACCTCGCACTTGCCCACGTTGAATTTCATCAGCCACTTCTTGGACCACTCTCCTGAACTGTCTAAATCTTTCTGCAGCCTCCCCACCTCCTCAATAATACCTGCCCCTCCACCTATCTTTGTATCATCGACAAACCTGGCCAGAATGCCCCCAGTCCCGTCATCTAGATCGTTAATATATAAAGAGAACAGCTGTGGCCCCAACACTGAACCCTGCGGGACACCACTTGTCACCGGTTGCCATTCTGAGAAAGAACCTTTTATCCCAACTCTCTGCCTTCTGTCTGACAGCCAATCGTCAATCCATGTTAGTACCTTGCCTCGAATACCATGGGCCCTTATTTTACTCAGCAGTCTCCCGTGAGGCACCTTGTCAAAGGCCTTTTGGAAGTCAAGATAGATAACATCCATTGGCTCTCCTTGGTCTAACCTATTTGTTATCTCTTCAAAGAACTCTAACAGGTTTGTCAGGCACGACCTCCCCTTACTAAATCCATGCTGACTTGTCTTAATCCGATCCTGCACTTCCAAGAATTTAGAAATCTCATCCTTAACGATGGATTCTAGAATTTTGCCAACAACTGAGGTTAGGCTAATTGGCCTATAATTTTCCATCTTTTTTCTTGTTCCCTTCTTGAACAGTGGGGTTACAACAGCGATTTTCCAATCCTATGGGACTTTCCCTGACTCCAATGACTTTTGAAAGATCATAACTAACGCCTCCACTATTTCTTCAGCTATCTCCTTTAGAACTCTAGGATGTAGCCCATCTGGGCCCGGAGATTTATCAATTTTCAGACCTTTTAGTTTCTCTAGCACTTTCTCCTTCGTGATGGCAACCATATTCAACTCTGCCCCCTGACTTTCCTGAATTGTTGGGATATTACTCATGTCTTCTACTGTGAAGACTGACGCAAAATACTGATTAAGTTCCTCAGCTATTTCCTTGTCTCCCGTCACTAGGTTACCAGCGTCATTTTGGAGCGGACCAATGTCTACTTTTGCCTCCCGTTTGTTTTTTAATGTATTTAAAGAAACTTTTACTATCATTCCTAATGTTACTGGCTAGCCTACCTTCATATTTGATCCTCTCCTTCCTTATTTCTCTCTTTGTTATCCTCTGTTTGTTTTTATAGCCTTCCCAATCTTCTGACTTCCCACTACTCTTTGCCACATGATAGGCTCTCTCTTTTGCCTTGATGCATTCCCTGACTTCCTTTGTCAGCCATGGCTGCCTAATCCCCCCTCTGATAACCTTTCTTTTGTTTGGGATGAACCTCTGCACTGTGTCCTCAATTACTCCCAGAAACTCCTGCCATTGCTGTTCTACTGTCTTTCCAATAATGAATCACAATCTCAGCTCAATAGACGGCAATGTTTCAAAACTTGATCAAAATCTGAGAACAAGAGACTGCAATGTTTCAATACTGGATCAGAATCTGGGAACGATAGACATGGATTTAATAATACTGGACCAGAATCTGAGAACAATAGACTGAAATGTTCCAAGACTGGATCATAATCTGAGAACAATGCACTGCAGTGTTCCAATACCGGATCAGAATATGCGAACAATAGATTGTAATGTCCCAATGCTGGATCAGAATCTGAGAACAAAGGACGGTAATGTTTCAATAATAGATCAGAATCTGAGAACAATGGACTGTAACGTTTCAATAAAGGATCATAATCTGAGAACAGTACTCTAAAGTTCCAATACGGGATCAGAATCTGAGATCAAAAGATGGTAATGTTTCAATAATTGATCAGAATCTGAGAACAATGGACTGTAATGTTCCAATAAAGGATCATAATCCGAGAACAATGGACATTAATGTTCCAATATTGGATCAGAATCTGAGATCAATAGACTGTCATGTTGCACTAAAAGATCATAATTTGAGAACAATAGACTGCAATGTTCGAATACTGGACCACAATCTGAGACCAACAGACTGGAATGTTCGAATAATGGATCGGACTGTGGGAACAATAGGCTGTAATGTTACAATCCTGGTTCAGAATCTGAGAAAGATAGACTGCAAATTTCCTGTAATGGATCAGAATCTGAGAACAATAGACTGGAATATCCCAATATTGGTTCAAAACCGGAGAAAAACAGACTGCAATTTTCCAATAGTGGGTCAGAATCTGAGAACAATGGAATGAAAAGTTCCAATAATGGAGCAGAATCTGGAAACAGTGGTCCTGGATGTTCTACTACTGGCTCAGAACCAGAGCATGATAGGCTGCAATGTTCCAATACTGGATCAGAATCAGAGATCAATACACTGTCAATTTCCAATGCGGCATCAGAATCTGGGTACAATAGACCGGGATGTTCCAATACTGGATCAGATTCTGAGAACAATAGATTGTAATGTCCCAATACTGGATCAGAATCTGAGAACAACAGACTGCAATGTTCGAATAATGGATCGGACTCTGAGAACAATAGACTGTAATGTTCCAATCCAGGTTCAGAATCTGAGAAAAATAGACTGCAGTTTTCCTGTAATGGTTCAGAATCTGAGAACAATAGACTGTAATGTTCTAATACTGGATCAGAATCTGAGAACAATGGACCGGGATGTTCCAATACTGCAGCAGAATCTGAGAACAATACACTGTAATGTTCCAATACAGGATCAGAAACTGAGAACAATAGACTGCAATGTTCCCATAATGTATCAGAATCTGAGAACGATAGACTGGAATGTTCCAATACCGTCTCAGGATCTGGGAATAATAGAACGGGATGTTACAATACTGGATCAGAATCTGACAACAATAGACTGTAATGTTAGAACATAAGAACATAAGAAATAGGAGCAGGAGTAGGCCATCCAGCCCCTCAAGCCTGCTCCGCCATTCAATAAGATCATGGCTGATCTGATAGTGGGTTCAGTTCCACTTACCCGCCCGCTCCCCATAACCCTTAATTCCCATAATGGTTAAAAATCTATCTATCTGTGACTTAAACACATTTAAGGAGGTAGCCACGACTGCTTCATTGGGCAGAGAATTCCAAAGATTCACTCCGCTCTGGGAGAAGAAGTTCCTCCTCAACTCTGTTCTAAATTGACTCCCCCATATTTTGAGGCTATGCCCCCTAGTTCTTGTTTACATTGTAAGTGGAAATAACCTCGCTTCTTCTACCCTGTCTAGCCCCTTCATTGTCATATATGTATCTAAAAGATCTCCCTTCAAGCTTCTAAACTCCAATGAGTACAGGCCCAGTATACTCAATCTCTCCTCATAAGCTGACCCCCTCATCTCCGGAATCGACCTGGTGAACCTTCTCTGTCCCGCCTCCAAAGCTAATATATCCTTTCTTAAATAAGGGGACCAAAACTGGACACAGTACTCTAGGTGCGGCCTCTCCAGTACCCTGTACAGTTGCAGCATGACCTCCCTGCTTTTATACTCCATCCCTCTCACGATAAAGGCCAACATTCCATTTGCTTTCTTGATCACCTGCTGCACCTGCAAACTGAGTTTTTGTGATTCATGCACAAGGACCCCCGGGTCCCTCTGCACAGTAGCATGTTGTAATTCTTCACCGTTTAAATAAGAGTCCATTTTACTATTATTCCTTCCAAAGTGGATAGCCTCACACTTACCAACGTTATACTCCATCTGCCAGATCCTTGCCCACTGACTTAGCTGATCCAAATCTCTCTGCAGACTCTTTTTGTCCTCCACACGATTTGCTTTCCCACTCATCTTTGTGTCATCCGCAAACTTTGTTACCCTACACTCGCTCCCCTCCTCCAGATCGTCGATGTATATGGTAAATCGTTGAGGCCCCAGCACCAATCCCTGCGGCATGCCACTACTCATTGATTGCCAACCGGAAAAGCACCCATTTATTCCGACTCTCTTCTTTCTGTTAGATAGCCAATCCTCAATCCACGCTAACACTTTACCCCCAACTCCGTGTACCTTTATCTTATGCAGCAACCTTTTGTGAGGCACCTGATCGAATGCCTTCAGGAAATCTATTTACACAACATCCACCGGTTCCCCTCTGTCAACTGCGCTCGTCGCATCCTCAAAAAATTCCAGTAAATTAGTCAAACATGGCTTTCCCTTCAAGAATCCATGCTGCGTCTGCTTGATTGAACCATTCTTTTCCAGGTGTCCTGTTAGTTCTTCCTTAATGATAGATTCCAGCATTTTCCCAACTACGGATGTTAAGCTAACCGGCCTGGAGTTACCTGCCTTTTGTCTACCTCCTTTTTTAAACAGTGGCGTTACATTCGCTGTTTTCCAATCAGCTGGCACCTCCCCAGAGTCCAGTGAATTTTGAAAAATTACAACTAATGAATTTGCTATTACTTCTGTTGTTTCTTTTTGTACGCTGGGATGCATTCCATCCGGACCAGGAGACTTGCCTACCTTTAGTTCCATTAGCCTACCTCTTTAGTAATAGTGATCGTTTTAAGGTCCTCACCCCCGACAGTCCCGGGTAAGGGCAGAAGTTGTTTTTTGTAGTTTAGTTCGGGCATCATGATTGGCATAGGTTTGGAGGGCCGAAGGGCCTGTTCCTGTGCTGTACCTTCCCTTGTTCTTTGTTGATTATTGACTACCTTGGATGACACCCTCAGGATGTAGTCTCCTTTACTGACAACTTTGCTTACATTATCATCAAAATGGTCTCACGAATGGACCCTGAGGAAGGGTCACACAGACGTGAAACATTGGCTCTATTCTCTCTCCACAGATACTGTCAGACCTGCTGAGATCTCCCAGCATTTTCTGTTTTTGTATTCATTTACTGACTCCATTTGCTTTCATTCCCACGCAGCGTTCTCCTGTTCAGTTGACATGTAAATGTTGAAATGTTCAGCAAACTGCTGGTTAGTTCCTTGAATATTAAGGCAAGTCCCCGAAAAATACATCATTCCTCAGTCCATCTCGCGCCAGCTCCCCCATCCTTTACGTCTCTCCTATACATTGCAACAACCCTTTCTTCATCCTCGCCAAGAGTATCGTCACCTTGGCTCATTCCTCTGCCAGGTCACAAGCTCCGCATGAAGCCAAGAGCCGGAGAACCAGTTGGGAGCAGCACACTTGTTTATAAAGCGAGAATTCACAATAGAGGAGACGCTGAGGTTGAGAATTGACCATAATGTGGACGTTCCAGAGCATCATCCTTCTGTTTGGATTGCTGGATACAGTCATGGGGGAGGAGGGACTTCGAGGGCCGAAGGGCCTGTTCCGGTGCTGTACTTTCCTTTGTTCTGTGTATGTATGGGTGGCATGGTGACACAATGGTTAACACTGCTGCCTCACAGCGCCAGAGACCCGGGTTTGATCCCCGGTTTGGGTCACTGCCTGTGTGGAGTCTGCACGTTCTCCCCGTGTCTGCATGGGTTTCCTCCGGGTGCTCCGGTTTCCTCCCACAGATCAGAAGACATGCTGTTTAGTTGCACTGATCATGCTAAATCCTCCCTCAGTGTACCCGAACAGGCGCCGGAGTGTGGCAACTGGGAGATTTTCACAGTAACTTCATTGCACTGTTAATGTGAGCCGAATTGTTACATGATTAAATAAACTTTAGAAACTTGACCAGCGCTGTGTGAAAAGCAGAGAATGCCTGTCTTACACCATTGTATCAGT
The DNA here is from genome assembly GCF_964213995.1 of Mustelus asterias. NCBI lineage: Eukaryota > Metazoa > Chordata > Chondrichthyes > Carcharhiniformes > Triakidae > Mustelus > Mustelus asterias. Next base: position 171,417 of record NW_027590499.1, read on the forward strand.
CACATTCTCAAAGGGGCCACACATTCAAAAGGAAATCCAAGCACCTCATGCTAAACAGTAACTTGTGGGCAGGAAATGCAGCCTTGACACAGTCACCATCTCGTACCAGGACTACATTTATAATGAAATGAAATATGAGCTTTACTAAAAATTGTACATCTTTTACTGAAAACGAAACAGTCCAGTGACTAAGCTGGGGCATCATACTCTGCTGCACAGATTGGCAACAGGGCTTCCCTCAGCACCCCTCGTGCTGATGTTGCTGTTATTGCTTTCATCAGAGGGCATGAAACAAGTAACATCTGACTCGATAATTCATGGAAGCCGGAAGTACAGAACACAACTGCATTCTTTGTCAGAAAGGCACCTGGATTGAGCTTTGCACCATGGGGTTAGTGCTCCCTCACAGCGCCAGGGATCCTGGTTCGAATCCGACCTTGGGTCACTCCAAGTGTGGAGTCGGCACATTCTCTCCGTGTCTTCATGGGTTTCCTCCAGGTGCTCCACTTTCCTCCCACAGTCCAAAGATGTGCAGGTTGGTGCATTGGCTGTGCTAAAAATTGCCCGTTATTGTCAGGGAGACTGTCAGGGTGGATGCGTGGGGTTACGGAAATAGGGCCTGGGTGGGATTGTGGTCAGTACAGACTCATCATAAATTGTATCATAGAAACCCAACAGTGCAAAAGAGGCCATTTGGCCCATCGAGTCTGCACCAACAACAACCCCACCCAGGCCCTATCCCCATAACCCCACATATTAAACCCACGAACTCCTCTAATGTACACATTCTGGACACGAAGGGAAAATTTAGCCTATAATTCACCCCACTGATAGTCTCAATAGATGACCATTATATTGTCTCTTTAATGTAATTAAACAGACCGTAATGAAAAACATGAAACTTATTTCTAATCTGAATTTCTCATCACAATGAAACACAATTTTCATTGAAAATTGGGGATGAAGCGGAAATGATCGAGAGCTTCAGGTTTCTAGGTGTCCAGATCACCAACAACCTGTCCCGATCCCTCCACACATTCGCTACAGTTAAGAAAACCCACCAACGCTTGTACTTCCTCAGGAGGCTAGGGAAATTTGGCATGTCCACTACGACTCCCAACAACTTTTACAGATGCATCATAGAAAGCATTCTTTCTGGTTGTATCACAGTTCCTGCTCTGCCCAAGGCTGCAGGAAACTATAAAGGGTTGTGAACAATGCCGAATCCATCACTCAAACCAGCCTCCCACCCATTGACTCTGTCTGCACTTCCTGCTGCGTCGGGAAAAGCAGCCGGTATAATCAAGGACCCCACGCACCCCGGATATTCTCTCTTCCACCTACTTCCATCGGGGAAAAGAGACAAAAGTCTAAGGCCATGTACCGACGGATGCGAGAGCAGCTTCTTCCCTGCTGCCATCAGACTTTTGAATGGACCCATCTTATATTAATTAGGTAACCATATATAATATATATATATATATATATATATATAATGTAATACCTTATTATTATATTAAGTTGATATTTCTCCAGCTATGATGGTAACACTACATTCTGCATCCTCTCCTTTTTGAAGGGTATGCTTTGTCTGTATAGCTTGCAAGAAACAATGTTTTTCACTGTATACTAATACATGTGACAATAATAAATCAAATCAAATCCAATCATTGCTCCTTCTCAGCACCAGCATTGCAGTGTGTTGTTTGTTTTCTCACCTGTAATTGATTACTCTAATAGGTTGTTCTGCCGAGTCTCAGGAGTGTTTCTGCTGTGTATTAAAGAGAAGACCTTCAGTGTGAGACCTCAGTAAATGACCATGGTTTATGCCACGGGCAGACAGAAGCCAGAGGGTGGTTGTAGAGAGTTGTTTTTCAAACTGGAGGCCTGTGACCAGTGGTGTGCCTCAGGGATCAGTGTTATTGTCATTTACATAAACGATTTGGATGAGAATATAGGGGGCATGGCTAGTAAGTTTGCAGATGACACCAAGATTGGTGGCATAGTGGACAGTGAAGAAAGTTATCTCCAATTGCAACGGGATCTTGATCAACTGGCCAGTGGGCGGCCGAATGGCAGATGGAGTTTAATTTAAATAAATGCGAGGTGATGCATTTTGGTAGATTGAACCAGGGCACGACTTACTCAGTTAATGGTAGGGTGTTGGGGAGAGTTACAGAACAAAGAGATCAAGGAGTAAATGTACATAGCTCCTTGAAAGTGGAGTCATAGGTGGACACAGTGGTGAAGAAGGCATTCGACATGCTTGGCTTTACCATAGAAACCATAGAAACCCTACAGTGCAGAAGGAGGCCATTCGGCCCATCGAGTCTGCACCGACCACAATCCCACCCAGGCCCTACCCCCACATATTTTACCCACTAATCCCTCTAACCTACCCATCCCAGGACTCTACGGAGCATTTTTTTTAACCTGGCCAATCAACCTAACCCGCACATCTTTGGACAGTGGGAGGAAACCGGAGCACCCGGAGGAAACCCACGCAGACACGAGGAGAATGTGCAAACTCCACACAGACAGTGACCCGAGCCGGGAATCGAACCCAGGACCCTGGAGCTGTGAAGCAGCAGTGCTAACCACTGTGCTACCGTGCCGCCCGGTCAGAACATTGAATATAGTAGTTGGGACGTCTTGTTGAAGTTGTATAAGACATTGGTAAGGCCACACGTGGAATACTGTGTGCAATTCTGGTCATCTTATTATAGAACGGATATTATTAAACTAGAAAGAGTGCTGAAAAGATTTACTAGGATGCTACTGGGACTTGATGGATTGAGTTATAAGGAGAGGCTGGATAGACTGGGACTTTTTTCTCTGGAGCGGAGGAGGCTGAGGGATGATCTTCCAGAGATCTATAAAATAATGAGGGGCACAGATCAGCTAGATAGCCAATATCATTTCCCAAAGGTAGGGGAGTCTAAAACTAGACGGCATAGTTTTAAGGTGAGGGGGGAGAGATACAAAAGTGTCCAGAGGGGCAAATCTTTCACACAGAGGGTGGTGAGTGTTTGGAACAAGCTGCAAGAGGTCGTAATAGAGGCGGGTACACTTTTTTCTTTTAGAACATAGAACAGTACAGCACAGAACAGGCCCTTCGGCCCACGATGTTGTGCCGACCTTCATCTGAAACCAAGATCAAGCTATCCCACTCCCTACCATCCTGGTGTGCACCATGTGCCTATCCAATAACCGCTTAAATGATCCTAAAGTGTCTGACTCCACTATCACTGCAGGCAGTCCATTCCACACCCCAACCACTCTCTGCGTGAAGAACCTACCTCTGATATCCTTCCTATATCTCCCACCATGAACCCGATAGTTACGCCCCCTTGTAATAGCTCCATCCACCCGAGGAAATAGTCTTTGAACGTTCACTCGATCTATCCCCTTCATCATTTTATAAACCTCTATTAAGTCTCCCCTCAATCTCCTCCGCTCCAGAGAGAACAGCCCCAGCTCCCTCAACCTTTCCTCATAAGACCGACACTCCAAACCAGGCAGCATCCTGGTAAATCTCCTCTGCACTCTTTCCAGCGCTTCCACATCCTTCTTATAGTGAGGTGACCAGAACTGCACGCAATATTCCAAATGCGGTCTCACCAAGGTCCTGTACAGTTGCAGCATAACCCCACGGCTCTTAAACTCCAACCCCCTGTTAATAAAAGCTAACACACTATATGCCTTCTTCACAGCTCTATCCACTTGAGTGGCAACCTTTAGAGATCTGTGGATATGGACCCCAAGATCTCTCTGTTCCTCCACAGTCTTCAGAACCCTACCTTTGACCCTGTAATCCACATTTAAATTTGTCCGACCAAAATGAATCACCTCACATTTATCAGGGTTAAACTCCATTTGCCATTTTTCAGCCCAGCTTTGCATCCTATCTATGTCTCTTTGCAGCCTACAACAGCCCTCCACCTCATCCACTACTCCACCAATCTTGGTGTCATCAGCAAATTTACTGATCCACCCTTCAGCCCCCTCCTCTAAGTCATTAATAAAAATCACAAAGAGCAGAGGACCAAGCACCGATCCCTGCGGCACTCCGCTAGCAACCTGCCTCCAGTCCGAAAATTTTCCATCCACCACCACCCTCTGTCTTCGATCAGATAGCCAGTTACCTATCCAATCGGCCAACTTTCCCTCTATCCCACACCTCCTCACTTTCATCATAAGCCGACCATGGGGGACCTTATCAAACGCCTTACTAAAATCCATGTATATGACATCAACCGCCCTACCTTCATCAACACACCTAGTTACCTCCTCAAAAAATTCTATCAAATTTGTGAGGCACGACTTGCCCTTCACAAATCCGTGCTGACTATCCCGGATTAATCCGCATCTTTCTAAATGGTCGTAAATCCCATCCCTAAGGACCTTTTCCATCAATTTACCAACCACCGAAGTCAGACTAACCGGTCTATAATTACCAGGGTTGAAAAGCATTTAGATAGTTACATGTGTATAATGGGTATAAAGGGCGACAGGGCATATCCGGGCAATTGGGATTAGTTTAGGGGTTTTTTAAAAAAAGGGCGGCAAGGACAAGTTGGGCCGAAGGGCCTGTTTCCATGCTGTAAACCTCTATGACTCTATGACATCATCGCTTCTCTCAGAAAACACACCGATCCACTATCGGTCAAGCTGGAGCCAGTTACTATCCTATTCTCGCTGCCATTGGAGTTCCTGGTCGGTGATTGCAACAGATTAAAATGGATTTATTCATGACACAAGTGGGCTTACATTCACACTACAATGAAGTTACTGTGAAAATCCCCTAGTCGCCACACTCTGGCTCCTGTTCGGGTACACTGAGGGAGAATTTCGCATGGCCAATGCAACTAACCAGCACGTCTTTCAGACTGTGGAAGGAAACCGGAGGAAACCCACGCAGACATGGGGAGAACCTGCAGACTCTGCACAGGCAGTGGCCCAAGCCGGGAACTGAACCCAGTCCCTTGTTGTTGAGGCAGCAGCGCTGTCCACTGGTGACACCGCTCCACCCAAAAAAGAGTATACATGACGTCTGCTATGAGGAGGCTCCCTCCCATCACCTCCTAACTTTGGAGAGAGTGAAGTTTCTCCCCGGAGCAGAACACCTGGGCTGATGGAACGGCAGTGGTTCCCTCCTGACCAGAGGGACAGCTCATGGGACCACAGACCCGACCAGCTTCTATAGCTACTGAGGTGTGATGAGGGGTTGCCAGTGATTAGTCTTTGCTGGAATATTACTGTTCAACTTTGTCAGTCGAGGTATAGATTACAAAAGCAGAGAGGTCATGATGGAGTTGTATTAGAGGGATGAGCGTTGGCGAGGCCACGGCTGGAGTACTGTGTGCAGTTCTGGTCACCACATTATAGGAAGGATGTGACTGCACTGTGGGGGGTGCAGAGGAGATTCACCAGGATACTGCCTGGGGTGGAACATTTAAGGTAGGAGGAGAGGTTGGATAGGCTTGCGTTGTTTTCATTGTAGCAGCGAAGACTGAGGGGCGACCCGATTGAGGTGTTGAAGATGATGAGGGATGTGGACGGGGTGGAGAGGGAGCCGCTGTTCCTGTTATTTGAAGGGTCAGTTACAAGGGGACACAAGTTAAAAATGAAGGGTGGGAGGTTTCAGGGGGATTTGACGAAAAACGTTTTTACTCAAATGGTTTTGATGGTCAGGAATGCGCTGCGTGGGAGGGTGGTGGAGGTGGGATGCCTCACATCCTTTAAAATGTACCTGGATGAGAATTTGGTGCGTCATAACATTCAGGGCTATGGGACTGCTGGCAAGTGGGATTGGGTGGGCAGGTCAGGGCAGTTCATGCGTCGGTGCAGACTCGATGGGCCGAAGGGCCTCTTCTGCTCTGTGGTATTCTGTGATTCTGTGATTCTGTGAACTTGATTCACCTGCTGTTTCCCCTCGCTTGAGGAATCATTCTTCCTTGTGGTGGGCGTTGGGAGGGAGAGCTGTGGTAGGGGTGATGAATTTTAACTTGTGAGCACAAATAACAATCATGAATTGGAAAGCAAATCTAACATCGGCTTTCTGCAGCTCTTTGATTTCATACAGGAAGTGTACAAAATGTGTCCCATCTAATTGGAGCTGCTTTATCATTCTTCTGAACGTTAATCAGATGTTGCCCCGCACCGTCCTCTTCCCCACCCTCACGCACATTCCCAGCATGGCATGGCACAATGGCAAAGTGGTTAGCACTGCTGCCTCACAGCGCCAGGGACCCGAGTTCAATTCTGGCCTCGGGTCACTGTCTGTTCGCACGTTCTCCCCATGTCTGCATGGGTTTCCTCCGGATGCACCGGCTTCCTCACAGTCCAAAAATGTTTCGGTTAGGTGGATTGTCCATGCTAGATTGTCTCTTAATATCCAAAGACGAGCTGGTTAGGTGCATTGGCCATGCCAAATTCTCCCTCAAAGTACACAAACAGGCGCCAAAGTGTGGCGACCAGGCGATTTTCACAGTAACTTCATTGCAGTGTCAATGTAAGCCTATTTGTGAGTAATAAATATACTTCAACGTTTAACAGCATTTTGCTAATTTCGGAGCCTAGAGCTCTGGTTAACTTTCACAGCAACTGTCTCCCTTCTCTCCAGGGCACAAACCTCATGATGAATACCTACTGACCTTCAGATGGGACAATGGAGAATCACCAGAATGATAGAGGGATTGTCAGGATTGTAGAAGATTAATAGTTGGCACGGTGGCACAGTGGTTAACACTGCTGCCTCACAGCGTCAGAGACTCAAATTCAATTCCTGGCTTGGGTCTCTGTCTATGTGGAGTTTGCACGTTCTCCCCGTGTCTGTGTGGGTTTCATCCGAATGCTGCAGTTTTCCCCCACAGTCCAAAGATGTCTCAGGTCGGTTAATTGACCTTGTCAAATTGACACTTAGTGTCAGGGGGACCAGCAGGGTAAATATATCGGGTTACGGGGATAGGGAGAGAAATTTGTTGAGTGTATTCAGGAGGAGTTTCTCATTCAGTATGTGGATGGCCCAAATAGAGTGGGGGCAAAACTTGAACTCCTCTTGGGAAATAAGGAAGGGCAGGTGACAGAAGTGTTAGTGAGGGATCACTTTGGGACCAGTGACCATAATTCTATTAGTTTTAAGATAGCTATGGAGAATGATATGTCTGGTCCAAAAGTTAAAATTCTAAATAGGGGCAAGGCCAATTTTGATGGTATCAGGCAGGAACTTTCAAAAGTTAACTGGGGGAGTTTGTGGGAAGGCAAAGGGGCGTCTGGTAAGTGGCACGCTTTCAAAAGTGTGTTTACCAGGGTTCAGTGTAAGTACATTCCTCGTAGAATCAAGGGCAAGGCTGGTAGAAGGAGGGAATCCTGGATGACTTGGGATATTGAGGCCATGGTCAAGAAGAAGAAGGCACATGACATGCATACGCAGCTGGGATCAAATGAACCCCTTGAAGAGTATAGAGGGTGTAGGAGTAGAGGTAAGAGAGAAATCAGGAGGGCAAAAAGAATGCATGAGATTGTTTTGGCAGATAAGGCAAAGGAGAATCCAAAGTGCTTCCACAAATACATAAAGGGCAAAAGAGTAACAAGGGAGAGAGTAGGGCCTCTTTAAGATCAACAAGGTCATCTATTTGCGGATCCACAAGAGATGGGTGAGATCCTAAATGAATATTTCTCATCAGTATTTACAGTTGAGAAAAGCATGGATGTTCGGGAACTTGGGGAAATAAATAGTGATGTCTTGAGGAGTGTACACATTACAGAGAAGAAGGTGCTGGAAGTCTTAAAGCGCATCAAGGTAGATAAATCCCCGGGACGTGATGAAGTGTATCCCAGGATATTGTGGGAGGCTAGGGAGGAAATTGCGGGTCCCCTAACAGAGATATTTGAATAATCGATTTTCACAGGTGAGGTGCCTGAAGGTTGGAGGGTGGCAACTGGTGTGCCTTTGTTTAAAAAGGGCTGTTGGGAAAAACCTGGTAACTACAGGCCAGCGAGCCTCACATCTGTAAGGTGTTGGAAGGTATTTTGAGAGACAGGATGTACAGGCGTTTAGAGACGCAAGGACTGATTAGGGACAATCAGCATGGCTTTGTGAGTGGAAAATCCTGTCTCACAAATTTGGTTGAATTTTTTGAAGGGGTAACCAGGAAGGTAGATGAGGTCAGTGCAGTTGATGTTATCTATAGACTTTAGCAAAGGCCGTTGACAATGTACCACGTGGTAGGTTGTTTCATAAGGTTAAAACTCACGGGATCCAGGGTGAGGTAACTATATGGGTACAAAAGTGGCTTGATGACAGAAGCCAGAGTTTGTAGAGGGTTGTTTTTCAAACTGGAGGCCTGCGACCAGCGGAGTGCCTCAGGGATCAGTGCTGGGTCCACTGTTATTTGTCAAATATATCAATGAGTTGGATGAGAATTTAGGAGGGATGGTGAGCAAGTTTGCAGATGACACCAAGATTGGTGGCATAGTGGACAGTGAAGAAGGTTATCTCAGATTGCAACGAGATCTTGATCAATTGGGCCAGTGGGCTGACGAATGGCAGATGGAGATTAATTTAGATAAATGTGAAGTGATTCATTTTGGTAGATTGATCCACGGTAGGACTTACTCAGTTAATGGTAGGGCATTTGGGAGAGTGAAAGAACAAAGAGATCTCGGGGTACACGTTCATAGCTCCTTGAAAGTGGAGTCACAGGTGGATAAGGTAGTGAAGAAGGTTTTTCCCAGAGCAGAAGTGGTGATCACGAGGGGTCACCGGCTCAAGGTGAGAGGGGCGAAGTATAACTCAGATATTCGAGGGATGTTTTTTACACATAGGGTGATGGGGGCCTGGAATGCGCTGCCAAGTACGATGGTGGAGGCAGACACGCTGACATCGTTTAAGACTTCCTGGATAGTCACATGAGCAGCCTGGGAATGGAAGGTTACAAACGATTGGTCTAGTTGGACCAAGGAGCGGCATAGGCTTGGAGGGCCGAAGGGCCTGTTTCCTGTGCTGTACTGTTCTTTGAAGGCATTCCGCATGCTTGGTTTCATTGGCCACAACGTTGAATACTGTATTTGGGACGTCTTGTTGAGGTTGTACAAGACATTAAACATAGAAACATAGAAACCCTACAGTACAGAAAGAGGCCATTCGGCCCATCGAGTCCGCACCGAACACAATCCCACCCAGGCCCTACCCCCATATTGCGACATATTTTACCCGCTAATCCCTCTAATCTACGCACCCCAGGACTCTCAGGGGCAATTTTAGCATGGCCAATCAAACTAACCCGCACATCTTTGGACTGTGGGAAGAAACCGGAGCACCCGGAGGAAACCCACGCAGACACATGGAAAATGCGCAATCTCCACACAGACAGTGACCCAAGCCGGGAATCGAACCCAGGTCCCTGGAGCTGTGATTCAGCAGTGCTAACCACTGTGCTACCGTGCCACACTTGGAATACCGTGTACAGTTCTGGTCACCCTATTGGAGAAAGGATATTATTAAACTAGAAAGAGTGCAGAAAATATTCATTAGAATGCTCCCGAGGCTTGATGGTTTGGGTTATAAGGAGAGGCTGGATAAACTGGGACTTTTTTTCCCTGGAACGCAATAGGTTTAGGGATGATCTTACAGAGGTTGATAAAATAATGAGAGGCATAGATCAGCTCGAGAGTCGACATCATTTCCCAAAGGTGAGGGAGTCTAAAACTAGAGGGCATAGGTTTAAGATGAGAGAGGAGAGATACAAAAGTGTCCAGAGGGGCACCTTTTCACTCAGAGTGTGGTGAGTGTCAGGAGCAAGCTACCAGAGGCAGTAGTAGAGGCGGGTGCAATTTTGTATTAAAAAAAAACATTTAGACAGTTGCATGGATAAGATGGGTATTGGGGGATATGGGCCAAATGCGGGCAATTGGGGCTAGTTTAATGGTCAAAATTGGGCGGCATGGACAAGTTGGGCCGAAGGGCCTATTTCCATGCTGTAAACCTCGATGACTCTTCCACCCTTTATTCTCCACTCTCATCCAAACCAGCTGAAAGAACCTCAAACCTGTTGGACAATACAGTAAGAAGTCTCACAACATGAGGTGAAAGTCCGACAGGTTTATTTGGTAGCACTGTTGTACAATTGCAGTCGCTGACACTTCTGCACTCCTGTCCTCTGGGTTCCCTTACCTACCTCAGCAGCCGTCACATCCTCCTGTCCCTGACCACTTTCCAAACTGGAAAGTTTTTTCAGAAGCCGTGTGACCGTCTCCTGAAACTAAGCTTCCAGGTAAAACTCTCCCTCCCTGATATGTTGCAGTGTCAAACTCCAGCTGAATGTCTCTGAGCCAAAGCTCCTCAAGCCGCAGATACTTACTGCAGACATACTTGCTCTGAATAACACCAGTATCCATGAGCACCCACATACTGCAGTCATCACACATCAACTGTCCTGATATACTTCTGATCATAAACTAACGACTTAATTATTTTATTCAGTTATTTATTTTAGATATTAATAAATCTTATCGCAAAGTGCAGGACAAATTTCAACCTTGGGAAAATGAACCTTGACCACTTACTAGATATTCACCAACAGCTCGCCACCTCCCTGTAGAAAAGCAGAAACCAATTCCCACAGGAAAAAACGTTAGAACATACTCCCCACAAGGACCGACAAACAGACAACAGGGAACTACTGGATGCTGAATGAATAGAGTTTTACAACGTATCAGTTTATCAGCACTACCTTACATCCTCATCTCGAAACTAAATGCTCAGTCAGTCTCACTGTTGTCCCTTCAAATCCATGTCTCACTCTCACCCTGCGCAAACACTGTCTTTGTTTTCACTCCACTCAATGCATTTCCCACTCTCACAATTCACTATTTTCAACCCTTTCAATAAAGAGTGAGCAGAACTGCAGGGAAGGAAGAGGACAGGATGTGATCCTCCAGTGACAGGCACCTTAACAAGCATTGGCAATGCATGTCCTCCTGCTCCACTGTGGGGGAGGCCTTGTTACCAGGGGCTGCAGACATCAGCAAGACCTGCCATGAAAGTCTGAGCCTCTTGATTCAGCTTGATTGTGTGGACCTGGTGCTCACACATGTCATCATCAGAGGTTCAAGGTGCTTCCGTGGTGTGGCGAGACAGTCGGGAAGTGCATATCAAGGTGAGTGATGCCCTGGACATCTGTCTCAGTAAAATATCTTCAGGCCTGATACAATTGTCAGACATTTATTTTGATACTAAAACTCTGTAGATCACATCGATTTGGTTTCCACAACCCGTGTGCCTCTATTGATCGGTCATTTTTAGCAGCCGAGCACTCAGCTTGTTGACACCGAAATATAACTCAGGATGAAGTACAGAAATCAAGCAAATAATCCCCCAATCACCGGGGCTGAGGCAGGTAAGAGGAAAATGCTGCATTAGCAGCAGAATGAACCGGGTTTTACAATGTACAGGTACTGGATCACGTATCGGAGGCGTTGGGCACTGGATCTGTTCCAGAATTGTGGATTTGGAGTTCTGGATCGCGTGCTTGTAAAACACGGAGAATCAGTGAGAAATAAAGACCCTGAGGCTTTTCTAATTTAATTATTATACTTTTATTATTTCATAACTTTACATATTACATTGCAACCGAGGGAGAGGCAGCTGTCACACTGACAGATGCTGTGAAAATTGAAGGTTCGGGCTGATTTGGCAGATTTTGTGCCCTATCTGCTGGGTTGATAAAACATGGAGAAGGAATGAGAAATAAAGACGACAAGGCTTTTAGCTCATTATTGTACATTTATTATTTCATCATTTTACAACTCAAATTACAGATCCACTGAGGAGGAGACAGCTGCCATTCAGACACAGGCTGTGAATGTTGACAGTTCAGGGTTTAATGTGTGTCTTTTAAAAATGTCCTGCAGCTTAAATTGTTTCAAGTACATGGGGTTTTCTTTCCGAAACACCTCTTGTACCTTTTAGACCCACATAATATGCTGCTCTGTCATGAAGCTCTTCTGATCGATGCCATGAATCAATTCCTCCGTGATCCTTATTCACCTGTCAATAGACAGATTTATCTTCATCATCACCGCTCTCATTCTCTTTATTCTTGGTCAAGACCATGGTGTCTATTCCATTGTGTGGAACTTGGCAGTGAATTTCAGCATTGTTGCCAATATTACAGAATCCTCAACATCTTCTTCATCTAACAGCTGGGCTTCAGCACAGGAAAGTCTTTCAAAAATACCAGCAATGTTTACAAAATATCTTTCTTCTCGGACACACGGACACCGTTAAATTCAGGTTTCATTTCATCATCACCAATCAAGGAAATTTCTCGAAGCTGGCAGGAAAATGCTGCATTTCTCACAGATGGGAGAGGATTTTACAATGTACAGGTACCAGACCCCATACCTGGGATGTCTGGGATCCAACATGTTCTGGTCTTGTGGACTTGGCAGATTTTGGGCTCTTTGTGGCGTGCTTATAAAACATGGAGAAGGAATGAGAAATAGAGACGACAAGGCGTTTAGTTCATTATTTTACATTTATTGTTTCATAATTTTACAACTCAAATTACATAACCACCGAGGATGAGATATCCACCGTACTGAGACAGGCTGTGAATATTGAAGGTTCAGGCACTGACTACACCGTTTAAACATGTCCTGTAGTTTATGGATTCTGGTTTCTGGATGGCATGCTGATAAAACACGGAGAATGAATGAGAAATAAATACTTTTATTTCATTATTGTACTTTTATTATTTCATAATTTTACAACTCAAATTGCATATCATCTGAGGAAGAGAAAGCAGGTCTTTCACATCTGCTAATAGATCTTTAGCAACGTTTTTTCCTTAGAGAGATGAAAAACTCGAAATTCAGGTTTAATTTCACCATCACCATTTAGGAACATGGGAAATGGCTTGAGGTTGTGCCTTCCATTTATCAAACTACCTTGGGGTACCATTGGCACAGCCTTGGCAGTACTGCAGAGTGCATGGTTAACATTGAATACTACTTGGAATTCCCTCCCACCCAAGCCTCTGTTCAATGCAATGAGCATTTTGTGCATGAATTCAGCCTTGTATCTGGTCGCGATTGCCCGCAAACTGCATTGATCCTTGGGCTGAATGGAGGACACACATTTGGCAGAACATAAGTTCTGAAAACAATGTTCCCGATGAGGAGAAAATAACCATGCAGCTCTCAGGAACCCCCAGACACCGACACTGAGCCCTGGCTTCAGGGACAAAATGGCTCTCGGACCAATCAAGGGAAATTGGTTGAGGCATCCATGTGCACTGATTGATTGGCCTTGTAAACAACAGGGAAGACTCTGATCCCTTTGAACAATGTAATCTTCTGACTGTCACCAATAACACATGTTCACATGCCCTGCTCTTTGACCTTCTTCCAATATTATCATGGAAAATTCATCCAAGTATGTCTCTGCAGCTTCATGATCAGTGAAGGTTTCTTCACCATATACTTTCAGCACACACACACCATGGCAGTTTGTAAACTTGTTCTGCCACCCTGACGCTCAATAACATGGTGTTGTTAGGCCTAGCTCTTTATGGAACACTTTCACTTTGGCCATGGTAATGGATATGTTGCACTCTGACAGTGTATGATTCACTCTAATAACACTTTGTCTACATGGACAGTCTTTAACTGATGGAGGGTTTTCCTATTATCCATTAATTTGGGCACATCACTGTCAGAATAACATTTAATTTCTCCATTTGCTTCTTCAGATCATAAATGGGTGATTTCCCAACACCATTCTATTTGCTTAACCTTTTCCCTGAGGTGCCTTTCTCCAGACGCATCAGTAACTCTACTTTCTGCTTTATAGTCAGTGACCTTTTGTCTTGGTGCTCCTGCCAGCCACGGGACTTTTGACATGAAAACACTCGTAATAAAGCCTGGAATTATACAGAGAGAGACATGTTCGAGCAATGGTTAAACTGCGTGTGCTGGTTATGGATATGGGAATCTGGGACTTGACAAAATACTCTGTGCGTCAGTTACAAATTGTATCATGTGGCGTCAGCGTCAAGTGTAATAGGTTTTTGAGACCCTCCTGTTTCTGGGACGCTGGATAAGGGGTCCAGTATCTGTACCAGTTTACAAGAGGGATGATTCTCATTCAAATATACTGCACAGAATTCTAGGAAGTAGCCAAGTAGTGCTGAGGTCAAAGATGGTGGAGACACTTGTGTGGGAATGGTGACTTAAATCAGCTGATGAAATATTAGCCAATGGTTCCAGCGTGAAGAGTGAAATCAGCTTGAGCTATAAGTGTGACACATGCTGCCGGTGTATTTGCAGCAGATGGAGTGTCTGTAGTTTTCCTGTTATTGCACTGCTGGTGAACAATAATCTGATGAGAATTCTACCTCAACATCCAGCCCAGTGTTTGGGAAAATTATGATTCACTAAATTAAAGGAGGGCTGTCCATCAACAACACTCCATTGATATACTTGGCCTCGCAGTATCAAGCTTCATTACCCAGAGTTAAAATTGTATCGTGTTTGGGAAAATTATGATTCCCTAAATTAAAGGAGGGTTGTCCTTATTCTTGAAATGAATTGGGATTCTCGATGATGTCTCTGAGGTCAGAATGGCAGCATTTAACACATTTAATTCAACCAAGGCATCAGCACCCTGATTCTGAGTCTGGCATTGATTCACTGAATCTTTGAAAGGAAACATTTCTCAAGAGGGTCTGGATTTCATAGCAGGTCATTGCTGAGATCTGCATCAGCTGGATAACGTTTGACCAGCCAGAGGTTCTGATGGCTGAATTGTACAATCCTCTCCTGAGGCTTCAGCAATCACAGGAATGGAGAGGAGAATTGGAAAAGCCGTGTCCACATTTCCCCTCACATCCCGCATGGCTCAGACACTCAGATGGAGCTCTTGCTGTGGGATCTGGTGATTGAAATGAGGTCACATTTGCCAAGGATGGAAGGAAACGGCCGCCTCGTAAAACCAGCAGGCATGAATGGAAGGGGCTGAGAAAGTGAGCAGGAACATTGTGGGACATGGGAAAAGTGTGTCAAGAAGTTCATGGACATCAGGAGGTCAGGAAAGTGCGTGACGTAACTCGCTCAGGAGCCGAGACTCACACTCTTATTTTCCCAGCATTTCCCAGCACAACTGGATAGCAGGGCGGCACGGTAGCACAGTGGTTAGCACTGCTGCTTCACAGCTCCAAGGACCTGGGTTCGATTCCCGGCTTGGGTCACTGTCTGTGTGTGAGTTTGCACATTCTCCTCGTGTCTGCATGGGTTTCCTCCGGGTGCTCCGGTTTCCTCCCACAGTCCAAAGATGTGTGGGTTAGTTTGATTGACCACGCTAAAATTGCCCTTAGTGTCCTGAGAAGCGTAGGTTAGAGGGATTAGTGGGTAAATGTGTAGGGATATGGGGGTAGGGCCTGGGTGGGATTGTGGTCGGTGCAGATTCGATGGGCCGAATGGGCTCTTTCTGTGCTGTAGGGTTTCTATGATTCTATGAACTCCACAAAACAACACCCCTTACAGCTGCATTCATTCCTGTCTCTCCAGACACTTCCTCACATCCTCATCTGAAAAGCCAAGTGCTCACTCAGCCACATCATTGTGTCATCACAGCCATGTCTCACTCTCACCCTGCACTAACACTGACTTTGTCTTCACTCCACTCAATGCATTTCCCACTCTCACAATTCTCTATTCCCATCCCTTTCAGTTCGACGAACAAATTCTACTACTTCAGATATTTATCTAACTTTCCGGTAACAGTTGCAATGTTCTCATCCCTCAACCATTCCCAGTGACACAGCATTAAGATCGAGGTCGGTGGGAAGGGAGCTACAGACCGTCAATTATAAATAAATTAAAGGATGTAGAGCTGGCACTGAGAAAAAAGACTGGGACACAGAGGATGATGACGTGAGGAGAATTTCAATTGTCCTCCATTCCTCCTTAGCTTTCTACAGACAATGATTGGTCTTGGGTTGGGATTCGATCTCTCTTCTAATTAATCCACTTGCCTTTGATACTTCATTTCTCATGATTTCACTCTGTGGCAGTTTGGTCAAAACCCCATTTCTGCACATTCACCCTGACACGAACCATGTACCTGCAGCAGAAGAAGAAATTAGACACAGAAAATACTGGACAGTAACAAGTATAACAACAGGTATTTTATAGCTTCCCTCAAATAGTAAAACCATTCAAATTTACTGGTCCACCCTTCAGCCCCCTCCTCCAAGTCATTGATAAAAATCACAAAAAGCAGGGGACCCCGCACTGATCCCTGTGGTACTCCGCTGATAACTGGTCTCCAGTCTGAAAATTTTCCATCCGCCACCACCCTCTGTCTTCTATGAGATAGCCAGTTACGTATACAATCGGCCAAATTTCCCTCTATCCCACACCTCCTTATTTTCTTCATGAGCCGACCATGGTGGAGCTTATTAAACGCCTTACTAAAATCCATGTATATGACATCAATTGCTCTACCTTCATCAACACACTTACCTCCTCAAAGAATTCAATCAAGTTTGTGAGGCAAGACTTACCCTTCACGAATCCGTGTTGACTATCCCGGATTAAGCTGCATCTTTCCAAATGGTCATAAATCCTATCCCTCAGGACCTTTTCCATTAACTTACCGACCACTGAAGTAAGACTAACCGGCCGATAATTACCCTGGTCATTCCTATTTCCTTTCTTGAACAGAGGAACGACATTCGCCACTCTCCAGTCCTCTGACACTATCCCCGTGGACAGTGAGGACCCAAGGATCAAAGCCAAAGGCTCGGCAATCGCATCCCTTGCCTCCCAAAGAATCCTAGGATATATCTCAGCTGGCCCAGGGTACTTATCGACCCTCAGTGTTTTCAAAATTGCTAATGCATCTGCCCTCAGAACATCTACCTCCTCCAGCCTATCAGCCTGTATCACATTCTCATCCTCAAAAACATGGCCCCTCTCCTTGCTGAACACTGAAGAAGAGTATTCATTCAAAGCCTCTCCTATCTTTTCTGACTCCATGTACACGTTCCCACTCCTGTCCTTAGGGGTATTTAAAAAACGGGCGGCATAGACAAGTTGGGCCGAAGGGCCTCTTTCCATGCTGTAAACCTCTATGACTCTACCTTTCATTCAGGTCTCTTTCTGTGCCCTTGTGTCAGTTTTTATGTCAGCTCCCTGTGCTTGTGTTTCTGGCCTCATGGCTGTCTGCAGCGGGTTCCCTTCCAATGATTCTACTTTACTCGAGCAGTCGCCGGCTGCTACAAATTCCATTGGGTTCACCAATTCCCTTCAGGGAAGGAAATTTGCCATCAACCTGGTCTTATCTTGATCTGTCCAATGTGAATCCAGACTCAAAGCAATGTGGTTGACTCTCAACTGCTGTGTGAAATGGCCGAGGCAAGCGACTGGGAAATGAGGGGTGAGCAACAGTTCTGGGTTTGCCACTGACACCCACATCCAATGAAATAAATCAAAGAACACATCCCCCATCTTCGATCCGTGTCCCTCTAATTTTAAAAAAATGCCCATTTACTGGATTCCTTCAACAGAGGGAACAAATTCTCCCTGTCGAATCTATCGTCTTGAAAAAACATTTTAAACACCAGACTAATCATCTATGCAACACATGTTGTGATAATTTGACCTGTTAGTTCTCTGATATCCTCCTGCACCCCCCTCCAGGGTCAATATATCCTGAGTTGTGATGTTCAGGCTGGAACTCAAAACTCCCGATGGGGACTAATGAAGTGAGTGGTGACATTTTGTTTGGCAAATCCTTGGGCTGCATTTAAATGACAATGACTTCCCCGTGCTGCAGCGCAAGGTGTCCATGTGGTCACGTCGCAGAGAACAGGGAGTGCGGACAATGACAGCAATGGGATTCCTCACCGCCGTCTATTGACCTGAAGAAGTTTTTATGCTTGAAGCATATTTCACCATTGTTGGTAGTTTCAAAATCAGTTGTTTTAGTGTGACTATCTTCATGTAGTTTGAATTAATGGTACTACATATTGTAGCTGAATTAACAAAAGCCATTTAAAACAAAAACGACACCTGCCATATTGGAAAGCAGTTTATCAACACCAGGTTAAAGTCCAACAGGTTTATTTAGTAGCAAAAGCCACACAAGCTTTCGGCTTTTGCTACCAAATAAACATGTTGGACTTTAACCTGGTGTTGTTAAACTTCTTACTGTGTTTACCCCAGTCCAACGCCGGCATCTCCACATCATTGGAAAGCAGACAGATTAGTTCAACAGACAGCCTTAATTGTGGAAGAGTTAAAGGATAACTAATTCATTAAAATATGTGTTAGGTTGGTGTGGTGATCATATCCTCCGCTCCAGAACCATCCCTTCCTCTATTGAGATTAAAGCCCTCTCTCCTTCCCTAGTTGTGTAGTTTGCAAGAACGTTGCTGGCAGCAGGTTCAGATGTAGATCATCCCAACGGTACAGCCCCCACTTTCTCCAGAACTGATTTTAATGTCCCACAAGCTGAAACTTACCTCTTCCACCAGTCTTTCAAACCATGTATTCATCTCTCTAATGTGATGTGCGCTATGCCAATTTGCACGTGGTTGAGGTAATCATCTCCAGATTATAACCTTGTGTGTTCTGTTGTTTAATTCAGTGTCCATTTCCTGATAATGTCTGTGCAGAAGCTGCTTCTTCATTCTACCTATGTCATTGGTACCGACATGGTCCACAACAATGGGATCCTCCTCACAACCACGGTCATCTCCAGCCAGATGTCCTGAACTCTGGCATGGGGCAGGCAACACAGTCAACAGGACTCTGACTCCTTGTTACAGAGAAAATTGTCAATCCCTCTGATGAAGGAGCAGCACTCCGAAAGCTCGTGCTACCAAATAAACCTGCTGGACTTGAACCTGGTGTTGTGAGAATTCTTACGTTGCCTACCCCAGTCCAACGCCGGCATCTTCACATCATCAATGCCTCTCACTATACTGTCACTTACTCCCACTAATTTACTCTGTGCCTCTCCCATCCCAGCCCCTCACCTCCCCCCACGGCCCACTGAACAGCTTCCTATACCACAGTGCCACAGTCAGTCACATCATGTGTGTCCAACTGACGCACATGTTAGACGGCTTGACAGCTCGGGAGCGGTGGGTGAATTCACTTTGGAGCATCCACGATGCTGAAGAAATCGTGGATATCACGTTCAGTGAGTTGGTCACACCGCAGATAACAGTTACTGAGGGAGATAGAGAATGGGTGACCACCAGACAGAGGAAGAGTCGGAAGGCAGTGTAGGGGTCCCCTGCAATCATCTCCCTCCAAAGCAGATATACCATTTTGGATACTGTTGGGGGAGATGGCTCACCGGGGGAAGGTGGCAGCAGCCAGGTTCATGGCACCCTGGCTGGCTCTGCTGGACAGGAGGGCAGGAAAAAGAGTGGCAGAGCTATAGTGATAGGGGACTCAATTGTAAGGGGAATAGACGTGTGTTTCTGTGGATGCAAACAAGACTCCAGGATGGCATGTTGCCTCCCTGGTGCAAGGGTCAAGGGTGTCTCGGAGCAGCTGCAGGACATTCTGGAGGGGGAGGGTGAACAACCAGCTATCGTGGGGCATATAGGCACCAACACTGTAGGTAAAAAATGGGATGAAGTCCGACAAGCTGAATTTAAGGAGTTAGGAGTTAAACTAAAATGTAGGAGCTCAAAGGCCAGCAGGAATGAGCCATCACATGTTGCCCTTGAGAATGTGATGGTGAGCTGCTTTTTGACATTGCTGCTGTCCATTGGGTGTTGGGGAGGAAGTGTCTGGATTTGACTCAGTGACAGCAATGGAACAGTGATAGCGTTCCAAGTCAGCATGGTGTGTGTATTGGAGGTGATGTTGCTGCTGGTGATGTTCTCAGTTTCTGCTCTGTCTAGGAATAGTGTTTACTGGTTAGGAAGGTGCTGTTGAAGGAGTCTTGGTGAGTTCCTGCAGTGGATCTTGTTGGTGATATGCACGGCAATCTGTGATTCTCAGTCTGTGATTCTGCCACACGGCATTACTCTGTGTGTAAAGATAATACAGTAAGAAGTTTAACAACACCAGGTTAAAGTCCAACAGGTTTATTTGGTAGCAAAAGCCACACAAGCTTTCGAAGCTCTAAGCCCCTTCTTCAGGTGACTGGGAATTCTGTTCACAAACAGAGTTTATAAAGACACAGACTCAATTTACATGAATAATGGTTGGAATGCGAATACTTACAACTAATCAAGTCTTTAAGAAACAAATAGTGTGACATGAACCCAATATCCCGGTTGAGGCCGTCCGCGTGTGTGCGGAAATTGGCTATCAGTTTCTGTTCAGCGACTCTGCGCTGTCGTGTGTGGCGAAGGCCGCCTTGGAGAATGCTTACCCGAATATCAGAGGCCGAATGCCCGTGACCGCTGAAGTGCTCCCCAACTTCAGCGGTTCATGTCACACTATTTGTAACGCCCACAGTTGCGTGGACCTGCAGAGTTTCACTGGCTGTCTTGTCTGGAGACAATACACATCTTTTTAGCCTGTCTTGATGCTCTCCCCACTCCCATTGTTTTGTTTCTTAAAGACTTGATTAGTTGTTAAACTTCTTACTGTGTTTACCCCAGTCCAACGCCGGCTTCTCCACATCATGTAAAGATAATACCCAAGCATTGTTCCTTTGTAAATATGTGATTCGTGTTTCTGTCCCTGGTTGTATCTATGATTCTCTCTCTGTGTTTCATTGTGTATCTGTGATTCTCTCTCTGTGCCCCTGTGTGTATCTGTGATTCTCTCTCTGTGTGTCCCTGTGTGTATCTATGATTCTCTCTGTGTGTGTCTCTGTGTGTATCTATGATTCTCTCTCTGTGTTTCATTGTGTATCTGTGATTCTCTCTCTCTTTGTCCCATTGTGTATATGTGATTCTCTCTCTGTGTTCCATTGTGTATCTGTGATTCTCTCTCTCTGTGTCCCTTTGTGATTCTGTGATTCTCTCTCTGTGTCCCTATGTGTATCTGTGATTCTCTCTCTGTGTCCCTGTGTGTATCTGTGATTCTCTCTCTGTGTCCCTGTGTGTATCTGTGATTCTCTCTCTGTGTCCCTGTGTGTATCTGTGATTCTCTCTCTGTGTTCCATTGTGGATCTGTGATTCTCTATCTGTGTCCCTGTGTGTGTCTGTGATTCTCTCTCTGTGTCCCTGTGTGTGTCTGTGATTCTCTATCTGTGTTCCATTGTGGATCTGTGATTCTCTATCTGTGTCCCTGTGTGTGTCTGTGATTCTCTCTCTGTGTCCCTGTGTGTGTCTGTGATTCTCTCTCTGTGTCCCTGTGTGTGTCTGTGATTCTCTCTGTGTGTCCCTTGTGTGTCTGTGATTCTCTCTGTGTGTCCCTTTGTGTATCTGTGATTCTCTCTCTGTGTCCCTCTGTGTATCTGTGATTCACTCTCTGTGTCCCTGTGTGTGTCTGTGATTCTCTCTCTGTGTCTCTGTGTGTGTCTGTGATGCTCTCTCTGTGTCACTGTGTGTATCTGTGATTCTCTCTCTCTGTCCCTGTGTGTATCTATGATTATATCTCTCTGTGTCCCTGTGTGTATCCACTACCAAATCCAATGTGGCCTCACCTCTTGTCGGCCTATCCACAAATTGTTTCAGGAAACCCTCCTGCACACACTGCACAAAAACTGCCCCATCTGAACTATTCGACCTACAAAGGTTCCAATCAATATTTGGAAAGTTAAAGTCCCCCATGACAACGACCCTGTGACCCCCACTCCTATCCATAATCTGCTTAGCAATTTCTTCCTCCACATCTCTATTACTATTTGGTGGCCTATAGAAAACTCCTAACAACGTGACCGTTCCTTTCCTATTTCTAACTTCAGCCCATATTACCTCAGTATACAGATCCCCCTCGAAGTGCCTTTCTGCAGCCGTTAAAATATCCTTGATTAACAATGCTACTCCTCCACCTCTTTTACCAGCTTCCCTACACTTACTGAAACATCTATACCCCGAACGTCCAACTATTCCTGTCCTTGTTCTACCCATGTCTCCGTAATGGCCACAACATCGTAGTCCCAAGTACCAATCCACGCCCCAAGTTCATCTACCTTGTTCCGGATGCTCCTTGCATTGAAGTAGACACACTTCAACCCGCCTTCCTGTCTACTGGTACCCACCCTTGACCTTGATACCTTCCCCAATACCTCACTACCCTCAACACTGACTTCCAGACTACCACTCCTTTTCCCACCCCCTGGACAAATTAGTTTAAACCACCCTGAAGAGCCGTAACAAATTTCCCTCCCGGGATATTGGTGCCCCTCTGGTTCAGGTGCACCCCGTCCTGTTTGTACAGGTCCCACCTTCCCCAGAATGTGTTCCAATTATCCACGTAGCTGAAACCCTCCCTCCTACACCATCCCTGCAACCACATTGTTTGAACCTTCCAAGCTAACGGAGAGTGTGTTAGCGGCTGAGATACAGCAAGCAGACTGAAATTCAAAAAATTCAGTGGAGAGACCGCAACGGCAGAATGCTCAACGCTTTTCTTGAGTGAGGTGGGTGTTTAATTATTTGTTGAATTTTTTTCTCTCTCTGAGTTTATGAACAGTGTTTGAAGTTCTCTGTCCCAGTGTCTGTCTCCCGCACGGGCTCCTAGATTGTGTTGTATTATACACTTTATAACAGCAGCTTTAACTTTGCTGACAAAGGAGCATTTTCAATCTGGGTTTTGTCTCCTCTGTGGTTAAACAGCCTGACGCCAACTTGCTCCATCTGTTGTTTGTGACGCTTTCCAATACCCTGGACACCAGCGAGTTTATTGCCCCCGAGACTGACTGAATAACATTTGTTTCCCATTGTGTTGTTTGAGCGGTCAGTTTTAGCAGGTCCTTTGCTGAATTAATAATTTTAAACTAACTCTGACCCTCCAGGAGGGAAATAAATCAGCTTTTCCAAAACTAACTCTTGGCTCCGTATGAAACCGTGACTGAAGTGTCAAATATCCTCCCAGAGAAAATAGCTGGAGGGACATTGTCAAAAACCAGAACCTCAGTGAGTCAGGTTCAAACATGTAAAGAAAAAACCTTTTGCATTTCCAGACCAACGCGTTAGTTACTGAGTTTTTATAGATACATTTCGGCGGGAGCGAGTATGTGACTTTCTCAAAGCCCCAACACAGCACAGAGCACTCAATCCCAGAAATATGTATTATGCTGCTTTTCTGATATTCCATTTGCAGGAAGTTCTCAAATACAGAATTATTGAATTCATCGTTAAAATCACCAGACCCTATCGGATATGATCAGCATTATTATAAACAGGAGGTGGAATTTCAAGTTGTCCATTATTCACACCAATAAACTGTCATTCAGGAATGTGTTTGCCATTGTGCCAAAGGACAGTTAATAATAATGCATTCCATTTGAACGTGTATTGTTTGTAATGGAGGATTTTGGACATTTTCTGAAGACGTGTTCATCGAAGTGTTTTGTCACTCCCATGTTGGTGAAATGTCTGCCTTCGCCTATCCCATCACCTACCTTCCAATCTTGTGTGTGTTTATTCGTTCCACTGAAACCCCTTCCACCAGTCCATGGACACCCATTTGAACCACCTGACATCCTTTTGCATCTATTTTTATTCCCAGGTCTGTTGACTGATCCTGGAACAGAATCGCTTTCTGTGTTGCTGTATCGGCGGATTTGGTTTGACCTGTTTTTGAAGGTCCAGCTTTCTGTGTTATTTTGTTGTGATGTGATTTAATTCCCGTTTAAAGAACGGGGGAAAAACTGCCTTTAGCCGACACAGAATCCAGATTTGTTCAGATTCTGGAAACATGTGTTGTCAGTGGCAACTCACAGACAGACTTTCCACCAGTTTGTTGCTGAAAAACGCCTTTACCCAGGTGCTGCTGCGAGACAATCAAAGGACACGGACTTGTTCGCAGGTTCAAACTTAGTGTTATTAAGAACATTTGCAAGTTAAAGGAAACAATTCTTATAACAGAAATTCAGTGAACGTTTCTCTAAATCTATCTGAATAAGCACTAAAGAGAGATTTAGACTATTGAGTTGGATGAACAGCCATGATCGACATGAAATGCGTAGCAGGCTCGAAGGGACAAAAGGCCTCCTCCTGCTGCTATCTCCGATGTTTCTATGTTTAAACTTGCTCTTGTCCTGAATCATAGCTGTTTTGGTATGTTTTCACCTTCCATTTTCAATAGGGCCGGATCCCCACCTGCTGTCCGCTGTGCTGAAGGTCGATGTTTATTTGTTTCCAGGACAAATCTGCTGCAGGATGAAGATGATGGTCACTCTGCAAACACAGTAAGAAGTTTAACAACACCAGGTTAAAGTCCAACAGGTTTATTTGGTAGCAAAAGCCACACAGGCTTTCGGAGCTCCAAGCCCCTTCTTCAGGTGAGTGGGAATTCTGTTCACAAACAGGGCATATAAAGACACAGACTCAATTTACATGAATAATGGTTGGAATGCGAATACTTACAACTAATTAAGTCTTTAAGAAACAAAACAATGTGAGTGGAGAGAGCATCAAGACAGGCTAAAAATATGTGTATTGTCTCCAGACAAGACAGCCAGTGAAACTCTGCAGGTCCACGCAACTGTGGGAGTTACAAATAGTGTGACATGAACCCAATATCCCGGTTGAGGCCGTCCTCGTGTGTGCGGAACTTGGCTATCAGTTTCTGCTCAGCGACTCTGCGCTGTCGTGTGTCACGAAGGCTGCCTTGGAGAACGCTTACCCGAATATCAGAGGCCGAATAGAGTTTTACTGGCTGTCTTGTCTGGAGACAATACACATCTTTTTAGCCTGTCTTGATGCTCTCTCCACTCACATTGTTTTGTTTCTTAAAGACTTGATTCGTTGTAAGTATTCGCATTCCAACCATTATTCATGTAAATTGAGTTTGTGTCTTTATATGCTCTGTTTGTGAACAGAATTCCCAATCACCTGAAGAAGGGGCTTGGAGCTCCGAAAGCGTGTGTGGCTTTTGCTACCAAATAAAGCTGTTGGACTTTAACCTGGTGTTGTTAAACTTCTTACTGTGTTTACCCCAGTCCAACGCCGGCATCTCCACATCATGACTCTGCAAACAGCCAGGCAGGTAAACGCCGCTGCTTCAGATGGCGGCAAAAGACAGAACTCTGGAAAACCGTGTCATAAACTGTCGGATTGTTTGAACCTTGGACATTAAGGGAGAGTGCACCAGCGGCTGAGGCATTACACACAGATTGAGATTCAGAGGATTCAGTGTCCAGACCGGGAAAGCAGAATGTTCCACTCTTCTGTTGGTTGAGGTGAGTGTTTAATCTTTGTTGATTTTCTCGCACGGATTCTGTTTCTGAAGTGACTACCAGACCTGGAAACTGGTCTGGTCATTCTGCATTTGGACACGCACTGTTTCAGCATCTAATGATTCACAAATCATGCTGAAGATTGTACAGATATCAGCGAACACCTCCACTTCTGAACATGTGCTGCAAGGGTGGTCACTGATCTGATTGGTTGATGTGAAGTATTGTTTTGCGGGTTATCCATTCTAATCATATCGTGCAGAGCTCGCAAAGAGTCCATAAGACCATAAGACCATAAGACATAGGAGCGGAAGTAAGGCCATTCGGCCCATCGAGTCCACTCCACCATTCAATCATGGTTGATTTCACGCTGTCGCATCATCTTATAAAATTGGATATGGCCAAACCTCAGTGAGATCCGTTCCGGATTCTCTTTCCAGTCCCTGTATTATGGCGACTGGTTGCAAGGATTTTAGGGCCTTGTGTCAAAGTCCGGTTTTGAGAATTAAAGGAACACGGCCAACGGGGGAAAGACAGTTTGAAAATGATCTGAAACAAAAAATGAAGATGGCGACTGGCACAATGGATAGTTGTCCCACATGAATATTTCAATGGAGAGACAGAGATTTAAAGATGACAGAGATTCAGGGGGGTGCAGTGTACATACTGCTCACTCAGGGTGATTTGGAGTTTGAGAGACTTTACTACAACTGCACTGAAGTTTAGTGTTTGGACTGTGCAGAAGGACAATATCTTTGTATCTCAGCCTGTGCTACCTCTGCACTCATTGCAGTTGGTGGACAATGGAGAGGGAGCTTATCCTTGTAAGTGTTTGATGGGCGCAATCTTGTGGGTGATGTAGTCTGAAGGTGAATTATGGGACCATGTCTAATGCTCTGAATTGAACCTGAATTGCGTTTACCGTTGTGTCTGTTTGCTGGGAAAGCAGGTCCGACATCCTGTAGCAGGATGGTCCTGGAAACAAACAGCGGCGTTTACCTGTGTGTCTGTTTTCTGGGGAATCAGATTCTTCATCCTGCAGCAGGATGGTCCTGGAAACAAACAGTGCCGATTTTAAATGGATAGCAGGTGAGGATCCGCCCCTTTTGACAAAGGGAGTTGAAGTCACTCTCCTTATACTAGCGTTCAGGTGAAGAGCAGGAAATGCTTACTTTGACACTGAAATGTTTAAACATTACGTTTTGAATACATTTAACACTTGTTTCAAATTCATTATATTAAATTCTAAAGCGAACAACTAAAATCCATCCAATTATCATTGGAACATCCTATCATTGTCCCTTGTTGAATATGTAGCGACTGTTCACTGGTAATATATATTTTTTTAATATCTGAATCAGTTTGGAATGGGGCAAGTGCTGTCCCAGACCTAATCAAAGGGAAAGAAGCCAGGCAATTGGTCGCAGTGTCAGGAGGCGGGCATTTTAGGAACAATGGCCAGAAATCTCTCAGCTTCTCAGTTATATGGAAAGGAATAAAGAGAGTTCAGTGAACAAGTACTTGAATTGGGGGAAAGACGATTTCAATATCATAAGACAGTTTCCAGCAAACGTAGACTGGGATCAGTTCCCTACAGGTCAATATATATTTGGAAAATGGATGTCTATTAAAGTGCCAGAGTGAGAATGCAGGGCCCGTTGGTTTTCTCTCAGAGTGAAGAGTAAGTTCGGCAAGTCCAGGGAATCCTGGAAGTCAAGAGGTATCGAGGGTTCCATAAAAGGGAGGAAAAGGAGTAAGTGGTATGTGCAGAGCACGGAAAATGAGGGAGGGTCTCAGCAAGCTGCTGAAAAACCAATCAGGAGGGAAAAGAGGGGCCACAACATATAATTGGCAGACCACACTAAGGAAAACCGCAAGGCATTTTCTCAGTATGTTGGGTGCGAGAGGATGACCAGGGAAAAGTGGGGCCCATCAGAGCACAAAGGAACCTCTGTGCGAGGAGTCAGAGGACGTGGTTGAGGCCGAACATTATTTTTTCATCTTTATACACAGAGGGGGAAACATTTTAAACCTGGAGATTTCAGCAGGAACAGTAAGATTCAAGAACACGTTAAGATCAATAAGAAGGAGGGATTGGATGTGTTAGCGGGAATATTGGTGCATAAACCCCCAGGGCCTGAAGCAATTATACCTCAGTCTTCTGTGGCAGTCACGGAAGGAGATTGCAGGGACACACTGAGGGAGATATCGACATCTTCGCCGAAGTGACCGTGGGATATCTAATGTGATCCCTTTATTCAAGAATGGCAGCAGGGAGTACTGAGGACTAACGTGAACCTGGGGTGCAAGTCCCTTGATCCCTGATGGAGCCGGTGCTGCTAGATATGTTAGTTTAGAAGACATACTGAATGCTTGCCTTCATTATCCAAGACACAGGCTATAGGAGCAGTGGGGTCCAGGCCCATCTCAGATCATTAGTTAATCCACAGATGGAATATTGTGTAAAGTCTGGTCGCCAAACTCTGGGATGGAATAATTCCACTGGAGAGGGCTGAGAGTGAGGTTCAGCAAGGAGTTGTCTGGAACGGGAAATTGCAGCCATTATGGAGAGACAGGGTAATCGGGGTTCACTTTCACTGGAGGCACGGAGGCTGAGGAAAAACTTAATAGAGATACACAAAATTATCAGAAAGGTAGACACGGTATATTGTCAGAATCTCTCCCAATGGCAGAAGCGTGGCACAGTGGTTAGCGCTGCTGTGTCACAGCACCAAGGAATCCGCTCAGATTCCTGGCGTTTGTCACTGTATGTGTGGAGTTAGCACGTTCTCCCCGTGACTGCCTGGGTTTCCTCCGAGTGCTCCAGTTTCTTCCCACAGTCAGAAAGACGTGCTGGTTAAGTTCATTGACCCGATTAGGCGCCGGAGTGTGGCGACTGGGGGAATTTCACAGTAATTAATTGTAGTGTTAACGTAAGCCTTACTAGTGACGATGAAGTAAACTTTTACTTCATGTGTCTCTGGCAGGTGGGCATGGGAACATGGAGAGGGGAAAGTGGTTAAGAGGGGATATGAGGAAATGTTATTTCACACACAGAATGGTGGGAATATGGAACAGGCGCCTGGACTAGCACTTTAATAGTCAAGGCATAATCCAATACGGATCTAGTGCTGGTAAATGAGATGATTGCAGATTGGTAATTGATGGCCAGCATGGACATGATGGGCCGAAGGGACTGTTTATGTGCTGACTGACTCTGTAACTCTATGAGAGTTACTGGGAACAGACTAATGGAATAGATTGGAGCTTTGAATCAGAGGTTGTTATTAAGGATCGAATTAAGTTTTCAATAAGAGAATGTATTCAGTTTATATTCTCTCCAGATGTAGGTTTAATGCATGAAGAAAGGCCAAAAAAAATCCGAAACTGTCGACAATCTGAACACATGTTTGATGTAAGATGAAAAAAATGGGAATGTCGGAGCAGAATGTATTTGTCCAACGCTCGAACCTCTGCTGATATTTAATGTCATCACCTTGTTTCTGAAATCAAACAAATTATTAACGAGCGATAAACGAAATAAAACTTTCCTATCGAGCAGGGAGAATTCTCAGGTAATATTTCCCCTTTTGGACAGGCGCGGATCAAGAAGTTGGGGCAACGTCAGAGAATAAGACTATTTAAAATGATGATGAGTTCGAATTTCCACTCTCAGTGCGTCAGTAGCCTGTTGGTTTCTGTTTTCAGAGAGAGGTGGTGGCGTTGGGGATTGGGGGCGTTGGGGATTGGGGGCGTTGGGGGCGTTGGGGATTTTGGGGTGGGGGTGGGGACAGGGGAGAGTGGTAGGAATGGCGCTAATCCTCGAATACATTCCAAACTGATTCAGATATTTTTTAAAAAACATATTACCAAGGAACAGTCGCTACATTTTCAACTAGGGACAATGATAGGATGTTCCAATGATAATTTGATGGATTTTAATTGTTCGCATTAGAATTTAATTTAGTGAATTTGAAACAAGTGTTAAACATATTCAAAACGTAATGTTTAAACATTTCAGTGTCAAAATAAACATTACCTGCTCTTCACCTGAACGCTAGTACAAGGAGAGTGACTTCGACTTTTTCCGCTGAGGCTCGGGGAGAAAAAAACCAGAGGGCATGGGTTAAGGGTGAAAGGAGAAAAGTTTAAAGGGAATATTAGGGGGGACTTCTTCACGCAAAGAGTGGTGGGAGTGTGGAATGAGCTGCCGGATAAAGTGGTAAATGCGGGGTCACTTTTAACATTTAAGAAAAACTTGGACGGGTTCATGAATGAGAGGGGTGTGGAAGGATATGGTCCAAGTGCAGGTCAGTGGGACTAGGCATAAAATGGTTCGGCACAGACAAGAAGGGCCAAAAGGCCTGTTTCTGAGCTGTAATTTTCTATGGTTCTTTTGGTTCTAACTTCCTTTGTCAATAGGGGCGGATCCTCACCTGCTATCCACTTAAAACCGACACTGTTTGTTTCCAGGACCATTCTGTTGCAGGATGAAGAAGCTGATTCCCTGGAAACAGACACACAGGTAAACGCCGCTGTTTAATTCCGTGCAGGAGACGGGAACAAACTGCAATGAGGAAAATCGGGTCAGAAGTTGTCGGATTGTTTGAACCTTGGAAATTAAAGGAGAGTGTGTTAGCGGCTGAGATACAGCAAGCAGACTGAGATACAGAAAATTCAGTGGAGAGACTGGAACGGCAGAATGCTCAACGCTTTTCTTGAGTGAGGTGGGTGTTTAATTATTTGTTGATTTTTTTTCTCTCTGTGAGTTGATGAACAGTGTTTGAAGTTCTCTGTCCCAGTGTCTGTCTCCCGCACGGGCTCCTAGATTGTGTTGTATTATACACTTTATAACAGCAGCTTTAACTTTGCTGACAAAGGAACATTTTCAATCTGGGTTGTGTCTCCTCTGTGGTTAAACAGCCTGACGCCAACTTGCTCCATCTGTTGTTTGTGACGCTTTCCAATTCCCTGGACACCAGCGAGTTTATTGCCCCCGAGACCGACTGAATAACATTTGTTTCACATTGTGTTGTTTGAGCGGTCAGTTTTAGCAGGTCCTTTGCTGAATTAATAATTTTAAACTAACTCTGAGCCTGCAGGAGGGACATAAATCAGCTTTTCCAAAACTAACTCTTGGCTCCGTATGAAACCGTGACTGAAGTGTCAAATATCCTCCCAGAGAAAATATCTGGATGGACATTGTCAAAAACCAGAACCTCAGTGAGTCAGGTTCAAACATGTAAAGAAAAAACCTTTTGCATTTCCAGACCAACACGTTAGTCACTGAGTTTTTATAGATACATTTCGGGAGCGAGTACGTGACATTCTCAAAGCACCAACACAGCACAGAGCACTCAATCCCAGAAATATGTATTATGCTGCTTTTCTGATATTCCATTTGCAGGAAGTTCTCAAATACAGAATTACTGAATTCATCATTAAAATCACCAGACCCTATCGGATATGATCAGCATTATTATAAACAGGAGGTGGAATTTCAAGCTGTCCATTATTCACACCAATAAACTGTCATTCAGGAATGTGTTTGCCATTGAACCAAAGGACAGTTAATAATCATGCATTCCATTTCCTCACCCCTCAACCCTCCCCCCTCCCTCCTCAGCCCTCTCCCCTCAACCCTCTCCCCTCAACCCTCTCCCCTCAGCCCTCTCCCCTCAGCCCTCTCCCCTCAACCCTCTCCCCTCAACCCTCTCCCTCTCCCCTCAGCCCTCTCCCCTCAACCCTCTCCCCTCAACCCCCTCCCTCTACTCCCTCCCTCTCCCCTCAACCCTCTCCCTCTCCCCTCAACCCTCTCCCCTCAACACTCTCCCTCTCCCCTCCACCCTCTCCCCTCAACCCTCTCCCCTCAACACCCTCCCTCTCCCCTCAACCCTCTCCCTCACCCCTCAGCCCTCACCCTCTCCCCTCAACCTTCTCCCTCTCCCCTCAACCCTCTCCCACTCCCCTCAACCCTCTCCCCTCAACCCTCTCCCTCTCCCCTCAAGCCTCTCCCTCCACCCTCAACTCTCCCCCTCTCCCCTCAACACTCTCCCTCTCCCCTCAACCCTCTCCCTCACCCCTCAACCCTCTCCCTCACCCCTCAACCCTCTCCCTCACCCCTCAACACTCTCCCTCTCCCCTCAACACTCTCCCTCTCCCCTCAACACTCTCCCTCTCCCCTCAACCCTCTCCCTCCCCCTCAACACTCTCCCCTCTACCCTCTCCCTCTCCCCTCAACCCTCTCCCTCTACCCTCAACATTCTCCCTCTCACCTCCACTCTCAACCCTCCCCACTCAGCACTCTCCCACCCCCCAACCCTCTCCCTCTCCCCCCTCAACACTCTCCCTCTCCCCCCTCAACATTCTCCCTCTCCCCTCCACACTCTCCCTCTCCCCTCCGCATGCTCCCTCACCCCTTCACTCTCAAACCTCTCCCCTCAGCACCCACGCTCTCCCCTCAGCACTCTCCCGCTCCCCTCAGCAATCTCCCTCTCCCCTCAACCCTCTCCCCTCAACCCTCTCCCTCCCCCCTCAACCCTCTCCCTCCCCCCTCAACCCTCTCCCTCAACCCTCTCCCTCTCCCCTCAACCCTTTCGCTCTCCCCTCAACCCTCTCGCTCTCCCCTCAACCCTCTACCCTCAGCACCCACCCTCTCCCCTCAGCACTCTCCCTCTCCCCTCAAACCTTTCCCTCTCCCCTCAACCCTCTCCCTCTCCCCTCAAACCTCTCCCTCTCCCCTCAACCCTCTCCCTCTCCCCTCAACCCTCTCCCTCCCCCCTCAACTCTCTCCCCTCAGCACTCTCCCTCTCCCCTCAACCCTCTCCCTCTCCCCTCAACCCTCTCCCTCTCCACTCAACCCACTCCCTCTCCCCTCAACACACTCCCTCTCCCCACAACCCTCTCCCTCTCCCCCTCAACCCTCCCCCTCTCCCCTCAACCCTCTCCCTCACCCCTCAACCCTCTCCCTCACCCCTCAACACTCTCCCTCTCCCCTCAACACTCTCCCTCTCCCGTCCGCACTGTCCCTCTCCCCTCCACTCTCAAACCTCTGCCCTCAGCACCCACCCTCTCCCCTCAGCATTCTCCCTCTCCCCCTCAACCCTCTCCCTCTCCCCTCCACCTTCTCCCTCTCCCCTCAACACTCTCCCTCTCCCCTCAACCCTCTCCCTCCCCCTCAACACTCTCCCCTCTACCCTTTCCCTCTCCCCTTAACCCTCTCTCTCTCCCTCTGCCCTCAACCCTCTCCCCTCAACCCTCACCCTCTACCCTCAACATTCTCCCTCTCACCTCCACTCTCAACCCTCAGCACTCTCCCTCCCCGCTAAACACTCTCTCTCACCCCTCAACCCTCTCCCTCTCCCCCCTCAACACTCTCCCTCTCCCCTCCACACTCTCCCTCTCCCTTCCGCACTCTCCCTCTCCCCTCCGCACTCTCCCTCTCCGCACTCTCCCTCTCCCCTCCACTCTCAAACCTCTCCCCTCAGCACCCACGCTCTCCCCTCAGCACTCTCCCGCGCCCCTCAGCAATCTCCCTCCCCCCTCAACCCTCTCCCTCCCCCTCAACGCTTCCCTCTCCCCTCAACCCTCTCTCCTCAACCCTCTCCCTCCCCCCTGAACCCTCTCCCTCGCCCCTCAACCCTCTCCCTCTCCCCTCCGCCCACCCCCTCTCCCCTCAACCCTCTCCCCTCAGCACTCTCCCTCTCCCCTCAGCACTCTCCCTCTCCCCTCAACACGCTCCCTCCCCCTCAACCCTCTCCCCTCAACCCTCTCCCTCCCCCTCAACCCTCTCCCTCACGCCTCAACCCGCTCCCTCTCCCCTCAACACGCTCCCTCTCCCCCTCAACACTCGCCCTCACCCCTCAATCCTCTTCCCTCAGCACCCTCGCTCTCCCCTCAACCTCTCCCTCACCCCACAACCCTCTTGATCTCCCCTCAACCCTCTCCCTCTCCCCTCAGCACCCTCGCTCTCCCCTCAACCCTCTCGCTCACCCCACAACCCTCTCGCTCTCCCCTCAACCCTTTCGCTCTCCACTCTCAACACTCCCCTCTCCCCTCAACACTCTTCCTCTCCCCTCAGCTCTCTCCCTCTCCCCTCCACTCTCAACCCTCTCCACTCAGCACTCTCCCTCTCCACCCTCCACACTCTCCCTCTCCCCCTCAACACTCTCCCTCTCCCCTCAACCCTCTCCCCTCAACCCTCTCCCTCTCCACCCTCAACACTCTCCCTCTCCCTGAACACTCTCCCTCTCCCCTCAACCCTCTCCCTCTACCCTCAAACCTCTTCCTCTCCCCTCAACACTCTCCCTCTCCACTCAACCCTCTCCCTCTCCCCTCAACCCTCTCCCTGTCCCCTCAGCACTCTCCCAGGGGTGGCACGGTGGCACAGTGGTTGGCACTGCTGCCTCACAGCGTCACGTGCCCGGGTTCAATTCCGGGCTTGGGTCACTCTCTGTGTTTCCCCCGTGTCTGCGTGGGTTTCCTGTTGGTCTCCAGTCCCCTCGCAATGTCTCAGAGACTTACTGTCGAGGTGAGTTGACCCGTACAGGTGCCGGCGTCTGACAACTCGGGGAATTTCACAGCAACTTCATTGCAGTGTCAATGTACGCCTTATTTGTGACTAATCAGTAAACTTTACCTCTCCCCTCCACACACTCTCTCTCCCCTCAACACTTCCCCTCTCTCGCAACCCCCCCCCCCCCCGAACTCAGCACACCCCGGCACGCATCAACACTCCCATATTGACACTCCCCCTGTCACATTGACACTTCCCCTCTCACATTCACACTCCCCCTGTCACATTCACACTCCCCCTCTCACATTCACACTCCCCCTCTCACATTCACACTGCCCCTCTCACATTCACACTCCCCCTCTCACATTCACACTCCCCCTCCCACATTCACACTCCCCCTCTCACATTCACACTCCCCCTCCTACATTCACACTCCCCCTCTCACATTCACACTCCCCCTCTCACATTCACACTCCCACTTTCACATTCACACTCCCCCTCTCACATTCACACTCCCCCTCTCACATTCACACTCCCCCTCTCACATTCACACTCCCCCTCTCACATTCACACTCCCCCTCTCACATTCACACTCCCCCTCTCACATTCACACTCCCACTCTCACATTCACACTCCCCCTCTCACATTCACACTCCCCCTCTCACATTCACACTCCCACTCTCACATTCACACTCCCCCTCTCACATTCACACTCCCACTCTCACATTCACACTCCCCCTCTCACATTCACACTACCCCTCTCACACTCACATTCCCCCTCTCACATTCACACTCCCCCTCTCACATTCACACTCCCCCTCTCACATTCACACTCCCCCTCTCACATTCACACTCCCCCTCTCACATTCACACTCCCCCTCTCACACTCACACTCCCCCTCTCACATTTACACTCCCCCTCTCACATTCACACTCCCCCT
This sequence comes from Mustelus asterias, assembly GCF_964213995.1. Classification (NCBI taxonomy): domain Eukaryota; kingdom Metazoa; phylum Chordata; class Chondrichthyes; order Carcharhiniformes; family Triakidae; genus Mustelus; species Mustelus asterias. Next base: position 206,205 of record NW_027590499.1, read on the forward strand.
CTCACATTCACACTCCCCCTCTCACATTCACACTCCCCCTCTCACATTCACACTCCCACTCTCACATTCACACTCCCCCTCTCACATTCACACTCCCCCTCTCACATTCACACTCACCCTCTCACATTCACACTCCCCCTCTCACATTCACAGTCCCCCTCTCACATTCACACTCCCCCTCTCACATTCACACTCCCCCTCTCACATTCACACTCCCCCTCTCACATTCACACTCCCCCTCTCACATTCACACTCCCCCTCTCACATTCACACTCCCCCTCTCACATTCACACTCCCACCCTCACATTCACACTCCCACTCTCTCTCTGTGTCCCTGTGTGTATCTGTGATTCTCTCTCTTTTTGTGTTCCTCTGTGTTTCTGTGATTTTCTCTGTGTCCCTGTGTGTATCTGTGATTCTCTCTGTGTGTCCCTGTATGTATGTGTGATTCTCTCTGTGCCCCTGTGTGTATCTGTAGTTCTCTCTCTGTGTCCCTGTGTGTATCTCTGATTCTCTCTGTGTGTCTCTGTATGTATCTGTGATTCTCTCTGTGTGTCCCTGTATGTATGTGTGATTCTCTCTGTGCCCCTGTGTGTATCTGTAGTTCTCTCTCTGTGTCCCAGTGTGTATCTGTGATTCTCTCTCTGTGTGTCCCTGTGTGTATCTGTGATTCTCTCTCTGTGTGGGCCCCAGTGTGTATCTATGATTCTCTCTCTCTGTCCCTGTGTGTACCTGTGATTCTCTCTCTGTGTCCCTTGTGTATCTATGATTCTTTCCCTGTGTCCCTCTGTGTATCTGTGATTCTCTCTCTGCGTTCCTGTGTGTTTCTTTGATTTTCTCTGTGTCCCTGTGTGTATCTGTGATTCTCTCTCTGTGTTCCTGTGTGTATCTGTGATTCTCTCTCTGTGTCCCTGTGTGTACCTGTGATTCTCTCTCTGTGTGTTCCTGTGTGTATCTGTGATTCTCTTTCTGTGTCCCTGTGTGTATCTGTGATTCTCTCTCTGTGTCCCTGTGTGTACCTGTGATTCTCTCTCTGTGTGTTCCTGTGTGTATCTGTGATTCTCTTTCTGTGTCCCTGTGTGTATCTGTGATTCTCTCTCTGTGTTCCTGTGTGTATCTGTGATTCTCTCTCTGTGTTCCTGTGTGTATCTGTGATTCTCTCTGTGTGTCCCTGTGTGTATCTGTGATTCTCTCTCTGTGTTCCTGTGTGTATCTGTGATTCTCTCTCTCTGCGTCCCTGTGTGTATCTGTGATTCTCTCTCTGTGTTCCTGTGTGTATCTGTGATTCTCTCTCTGTGTCCCTGTGTGTTTCTGTGATTTTCTCTGTGTTCCTGTGTGTATCTGTGTTTGTCTTTCCCTTTCTGTCCCTGAACAGTGTCTTTAAAAGCAAAGATAACTGAATGAATGATGCGGATATCGCCTTAAACATTCCCTCTGTCCACCTCTGTGCAGTTTTCCAGCAATGTGTACTGTCTACAAACTGCAGGGAAGAAGCATTTCCCTCCTGTGACGGCTCCTTACACACCTCCAATCTGTAACCTGGAAGGACAAGGATGTGAGAAACATTACAACGTCACCACCTGAATGTTCATCTCCGAATCACACACCATCCTGACTTGCAATCTATATTGTCGTTCCTTCACTGTCACTGAGTCAAATCCAGTAACTCCCTCCTGAAGTGCAAGGCCAGCAGGAATGAACCATCACACGTTGCCCTTGAGAATGTGATGGTGAGCTGCTTTTTGACATTGCTGCTGTCCATTCGGTGTTGGGGAGGAAGTGTCTGGATTTGACTCAGTGACAGCAATGGAACAGTGATAGCGTTCCAAGTCAGCATGGTGTGTGTATTGGAGGTGGTGTTGCTGATGGTGATGTTCTCAGTTTCTGCTCTGTCTCGGAATACTGTTTACTGGTTAGGAAGGTGCTGCTGAAGGAGTCTTGGTGAGTTCCTGCAGTGGATCTTGTTTGTGTGACAGACTGCAGTCCCTGTACAATGGTGATGGACGAGGTTAATGTTTATTAGATGTGATGGGGTGACACTTTAATTCCCCTCTGTACCTGTGGTTAGCTGTGTTTGCTTTTCTCTCAGTCCATCTTTGCCTCTCGGTAACATTCTGTCTCTCTCCCCAGTCTGTATCTGTGAATCTCCCGCATTCCCACAATCGCCGTGCAAATAGATTTCCCATGCACCATACCATTTTTCACATGCGGTTCCTATGTGTATGTGTCATTCCCTGTTTGTGTCCCTGTGTGCATCAACGATTTTCTCTCTGTGTCCTTGTGTGTATCTGTGATTCTCTCTGTGTCCCTGTGTGTATCTGTGATTCTCTCTGTGTCCCTGTGTGTATCTGTGATTCTCTCTGTGTCCTTGTGTGTATCTGTGATTTTCTCTCTGTGTCCCTGTGTATATCTGTGATTCTCTCTCCATGGCCCTGCGGTTATCTGTGATTCTCTTTGAGTCCCTGTGTATATCTGTGATTTTCTCTGTGTCCCTGTGTGTATCTGTGATTCTCTCTGTGTCCCTGTGTGTATCTGTGATTCTCTCTGTGTCCCTGTGTGTATCTGTGATTCTCTCTGTGTCCCTGTGTGTATCTGTGATTCTCTCTCTGTGTCCCTGTGTGTATCTGTGATTCTCTCTGTGTCCCTGTGTGTATCTGTGATTCTCTCTGTGTGTCCCTGTGTGTATCTGTGATTCTCTCTGTGTCCCTGTGTGTATCTGTGATTCTCTCTGTGTCCCTGTGTGTATCTGTGATTCTCTCTGTGTCCCTGTGTGTATCTGTGATTCTCTCTCTGTGTCCCTGTGTATATCTGTGATTTTCTCTCTGTGTCCCTGTGTATATCTGTGATTCTCTCTCTCTGGCCCTGCGGTTATCTGTGATTCTCTTTGAGTCCCTGTGTAGGTCTATTTCATTGTCTTTTGTGTACATGTGAACATGTTCACATATCTGTTGTGGTGTCTGTCGATGCAAATCTTTCACAATCTCGCTGTAATTCTATTTCACAATCGTTTTGTTTACCTTGGATTCTCTCAGTGTCTCTGTGTGTATCTCTGATTCTTTCTCTCTGTTCCTGTGTGTATCTGTGATTCTCTCGATGACCCTGTGTGCACCAATGATTTTCTCGCTGTGTCCCTGTGTGTACCTCTGATTCTTTCTCAGTGTCCCTGTGTGTATATGTAATTCTCTCTCTGTCTCCGTTGTGTATCTATGATTCTTTCCCTGTGTTCCTGTGTGTATATGTGAATCTCTCACTGTATCCCTGTGTGGATCTGTGATTCACCCTCTGTCTCCCTGTGTATATCTGTGATAATCTCTCTGTGTGTCCCTGTGTGTTTCTCTGATTCTCTCTCGCTGTGTGCCCCGGTGTGTAGCTGTGATTCTCTCTCTCTCTCTGTGTCCCTGTGTGTTTCTCTGATTTTCTCTGTGTCCCTGTGTGTATCTGTGATTCTCTCTCTGTGTGTCCCTGTGTGTATCTGTGATTCTCTCTCTCTGTGTCCCTGTGTGTATCTGTGATTCTCTCTCTGTGTGTCCCTGTGTGTATCTGTGATTCTCTCGCTGTGTCCCTATGTCCCCCTCTGTGTTCCACAGGAGCAGGCTGAGGAGTAAGAAAAAAATGCCAGGCAAGATGTTGGAATGCTCCTCCTGCAGGATGTGGGAGATCAGGGAGACCTCCGGTATCCCTGACGACAGCACCTGCAAAAGATGCATTCAGCTGCAGCTGCTAGCAAAGCTTGTTAGGGAACTGGAGAAGGGGCTTGATGACCTCCATCTAATTCGGGAGAATGAGAAGTATATAGACAGTAGCTTTAGGGAGACAGTTACACCTAAGCAGCAGAGCACAGGAAATTGGGTTACTGTAAGGAGAGGAAATGGCAGTGTGAAAGGACAGGCAGAGCAGGGTTCCCCTGTGGCCATACCCCTCCACAACAGGTATACTGAATTGGATACTGTTGTGGGAGATGCTTTACCTGGGACAAGCTGCAACAGCTGGAACTCTGATACTCTGTCCGGCTCTACAGCGCAAAAGGGTGGGATGAAGAAGAGGAGAGCAGTAGTGATAGGGGACTCAATGGTCAGAGGTACGGACAGGAGGTTCTGTGGTCGGGACAGAGACTCCCGCATGGTTTGTTACCTCCCGGGTGCCAAGGTCAGCGATGTCTCTGATCACGTGCACAGCGTTCTAAAGTGGGAAGGTGATCAGCCAGATGTCGTGGTCCACATCGGTACCAATGACGTGGGAAGGAAGAGTGAGGAGGTCCTAAAGGGTGAGTACAAAGAGCTTGGAAGGAAGTTAAAAAGCAGGACCCCGAGGGTAGTAATCTCAGGATTGCTACCTGAGCCACATGCCAGTGAGGGCAGGAGTAGGATGCTCGGGCGGATAAACACGTGGCTGAGGAACTGGTGCAGGGGGCAGGGTTTCCAATTCTTGGATCATTGGGAACTCTTTTGGGGCAGGTGGGACCTGTACAAGAGAGACGGGTTACACTTAAACTACAAGGGGACCAATATACTTGCAGGGAGATTTGCTAGTGTTATTGGAGAGCGTTTAAACTAGATTTGCAGGGGGATGGGAACCAGAGTGCCAGAGCAGATAGTGGAGCAGGGATAAAAAGACAGGTTAGTTCAAGCAAAATCACAAATGGAAGGGTAGAGTGTGGTGGAAATAATACTTTGCGGTGTGTCGATTTCAATGCCAGGAGTATTGTGGGGAAGGCAGATGAGCTGAAGGCGTGGATAGACACGTGGAAATATGACATTATAGCCATTAGTGAAACTTGGCTACAGGAGGGGCAGGACTGGCAGCTCAATGTTCCAGGGTTCCAATGTTTCAGGCGGGATAGAGGCAGAGGGATAAAAGGTGGGGGGGTGGCATTGTTGGTCAAGTCACACAATCCCCAAGGATCACTCTAAATAGTGACACAATCCCCAAGGATCACTCCAAATAGTGACACAATCCCCAAGGATCACTCTAAATAGTGACACAATCCCCAAGGATCACTCACAATAGTGACACAATCCCCAAGGATGACTCTAAATAGTGTGATCCTTGGGGAATGTGTCACTATTCAGCGTGATCCTTGGGGACTGTTTCAATATTGAGAGTGATCCTTGGGGATTGTGTCACTATTTAGCGTGATCCTTGGGGATTTTGCCATTATTTAGAATGAGCCTTGGGGATTGTGTCACTATTTAGAGTGATCCTTGGGGATTGCGTCACTATTTAGAGTGATCCTTGGGGATTGTGTCACTATTTAGAATGATCCTTGGTGATTGTGTCACTATTTAGAGAAATCCTTGGGAATTGTGTCACCATTTACAGTGATCCTTGGGGATTGTGTCACTATTCAGAGTGATCCTTGGGGATTGTGTCACTATTTAGAGTGATCGTTTGGGATTGTGTCACTATTTAGAGTGATCCTTGGGGATTGTGTCACTATTTAGAGTGATCCGTGGGGTTTGTGTCACTATTTAGAGTGATCCTCGTGGATTGTGTCACTATTGAGAGTGATCCTTGGGGATTGTGTCACTATTTAGAGTGATCCTCGGGTATTGTGTCACTACTTAGAGTGATCCTTGGGGATTGTGTCACTATTTAGAGTGATCCTTGGGGATTGTGTCACTATTCTGCGTGATCATTGGGGATTGTTTCAATATTGAGAGTGATCCTTGGAGAATTTGTCACTAATTTGAGTGATCCTTGTGAATTGTGTCACAGTTTAAAATGATCCTTGTGGATTGTGTCACTATTTAGAGTGATCCTTGTGGATTGTGTAACGATTGAGAGTGATCCTTGGGGATTGTGTCACTATTTAGAGTGATCCTTTTGGATTGTGTCATTATTTAGAGTGATACTTGGGGATTGTGTCACTATTTAGAGTGATCCTTGTGGATTGTGTCATTATTTAGAGTGTTCCTTGGGGATTGTGTCACTATTTAGAGTGATCCTTGTGGATTGTGTCATTATTTAGAGTGATCCTTGGGGATTGTGTCACTATTTAGAGTGATCCTTGGGGATTGTGTCACTATTTAGAGTGATCCTTGGGGATTGTGTCACTATTTAGAGTGATCCCTGGGGATTGTGTCTCTATTTAGAATGATCCTTGGGGATTGTGTCACTATTTAGAGTGATCCTTGGGGATTGTGTCATTATTTAGAGTGATCCTTGGGGATTGTGTCACTATTTAGAGTGTTCCTTGTGATTGTGTCACTATATTGAGTGATCCTTGGGAATTGTGTCATTATTAAGAGTATCCTTGGGGATTGTGTCACTATTTTGTGTGATCCTTGTGGATTGTATCACTATTTAGAGTGATCCTTGGGGATTGTGTCTCTATTGAGAGTGATCCTTGGGGATTGTGTCACTATTTAGAGTGATCCATGGGGATTGTGTCACTATTTAGAGTGATCCCTGGGAATTGTGTCAGTATTTAGAGTGATCCTTGGATATTGTGTCACTATTTAGAGTGATCCTTGGGGATTGTGTCACTATTTAGAGTGATCCTTTGGAATTGTGTCACTATTTACAGTGATCCTTGGGGATTGTGTCACTATTTAGAGTGATCCTTTGGGTTTGTGTCACTATTTAGGGTGATCCTTGGGGATTGTGTCTTTATTTAGAGTGATCCTTGGGGATTGTGTCACTATTTAGAGTGATCCTTGTGGTTTGTGTCACTGTTTCGAGTGATCCTCGTGGATTGTGTCACTATTTAGAGTGATCCTTGGGGATTGTGTAACTATTTCCAGTGATCCTTGGGGATTGTGTCACCATTTACAGTGATCCTTGGGGATTGTGTCACTATTTAGAGTGATCCTTGGGGATTGTGTCACTATTTCGAGTGATCCTTGTGGATTGTGTCATTATTTAGAGTGATCCTTGGGGATTGTGTCACTATTTAGAGTGATCCTTGTGGATTGTGTCATCATTTAGAGTGATCCTTGGGGATTGTGTCACTATTGAGAGTGATCCTTGGGGATTGTGTCATTATGTAGAGTGATCCTTGGGGATTGTGTCACTATTTAGAGTGCCCTTGGGATTATGTCACTATTTAGAGTGATCCTTGGGGATTGTGTCACTATTTAGGGGGCTCCTTGGGGATTGTGTCACTATTTAGAGTGATCCTTGGGGATTGTGTCACTATTGAGAGTGATCCTTACGGATTGTGTCACTATTTAGAGTGATCCTTGGAAAATTGTGTCACTATTTAGAGTGATCCTTTGGGATTGTGTCACTATTTAGAGTGATCCTTTGGGATTGTGTCACTATTCAGAGTGATCCTTGGGGATTGTGTCACTATTTAGTGTGATCCTTGGGGATTGTGTCACTATTCTGCGTGATCAATGGGGATTGTTTCAATATTGAGAGTGATCCTTGGAGAATTTGTCACTAATTTGAGTGATCCTTGTGAATTGTGTCACAGTTTAAAATGATCCTTGTGGATTGTGTCACTATTTAGAGTGATCCTTGTGGATTGTGTAACGATAGAGAGTGATCCTTGGGGATTGTGTCACTATTTAGAGTGTTCCTTGTGGATTGTGTCATTATTTAGAGTGATCCTTCGGGATTGTGTCACTATTTAGAGTGATCCTTGTGCATTGTGTCATTATGTAGAGTGATCCTTGGGGATTGTGTCACTATTTAGAGTGATCCTTGGGGATTGTGTCATTATTGAGAGTCATCCTAGGGGATTGTGTCACTATTTAGAATGATCCTTGGGGATTGTGTCACAATTTAGAGTGTTCCTTGGGATTGAGTCACTATTTAGAGTGATCCTTGGGGATTGTGTCTCTATTGAGAGTGATCCTTGGGGTTGTGTCACTATTTAGAGTGATCCTTGTGGATTGTATCACTATTTAGAGTGATCCTTGGGGATTGTGTCACTATTTAGAGTGATCCTTGGGGATTGTGTCACCATTTAGAGTGATCCTTGGGGATTGTGTCACTATTTAGAGTGATCCTTGGGGATTGTGTCACTATTTAGAGTGATCCTTGGGGATTGTGTCACTATTTAGAGTAATGCTTGGGGATTGTGTCTCTATTGAGAGTGATCCTTGGGGATTGTGTCACTATTTAGAGTGATCCTTGGGGATTGTGTCACTATTTAGAGTGATCCTTGGGGATTGAGTCACAATTTAGATTAATCCTTGGGATTTGTGTCACCATTTAGAGTGATCCTTGGGGATTGTGTCACTATTTAGAGTGATCCTTGGGGATTGTGTCACTATTTAGAGTGATCCTTTGGGATTGTGTAAATATTTAGAGTGATCCTTGGGGATTGTGTCACTATTTAGAGTGATCCTTGGGGTTTGTGTCACTATTTAGAGTGATCCTTTCGGATTGTGTAACTATTTAGAGTGATCCTTGGGATTTGTGTCACTATTTAGGGTGATCCTTGGGGATTGTGTCACTATTTAGAGTGATCCTTGGGGATTGTGTCACTATTTAGAGTGATCCTTGGGGATTGTGTCACTATTTAGAGTGATCCTTGGGGTTTGTGTCACTATTTAGAGTGATCCTTTGGGATTGTGTCACTATTTAGAGTGATCCTTGGGGTTTGTGTCACTATTTAGAGTGATCCTTGGGGATTGTGTCATTATTTAGAGTGATCCTTGGGGATTGTGTAAATATTTAGAGTGATCCTTGTGGATTGTGTCCTTATTTAGAGTGATCCTTGGGGATTGTGTCACTATTTAGAGTGATCCTTGGGGATTGTGTCATTATTTAGAGTGATCCTTGGGAATTGTGTTAGTATTTCGTGTGATCCTTGGGGTTTGTGTCACTATTTAGAGTGATCCTTGGGTATTGTGTCACTATTTAGAGTGATCCTTGGGCATTGTGTTTGTATTTAGAGTCAACCTTGGGGATTGTGTTAGTATTTCGTGTGATCCTTGGGGATTGTGTCACTATTCTGCGTGATCCTTGGGGACTGTTTCAATATTGAGAGTGATCCTTGAGGATTGTGTCACTATTTAGAGTGATCCTTGGGGATTTTGTCATTATTTAGAATGATCCCTGGGGATTGTGTCACTCTTTAGAGTGATCCTTGGGGATTGTGTAACGATAGAGAGTGATCCTTGGGGATTGTGTCACTATTTAGAGTGATCCTTGTGGATTGTGTCATTATTTAGAGTGATCCTTCGGGATTGTGTCACTATTTAGAGTGATCCTTGTGCATTGTGTCATTATTTAGAGTGATCCTTGGGGATTGTGTCACTATTTAGAGTGATCCTTGGGGATTGTGTCATTATTGAGAGTGATCCTTGGGGATTGTGTCACTATTTAGAGTGATCCTTGGGGATTGTGTCACTATTTAGAGTGTTCCTTGGGATTGAGTCACTATTTAGAGTGATCATTGGGGATTGTGTCTCTATTGAGAGTGATCCTTGGGGTTGTGTCACTATTTAGAGTGATCCTTGTGGATTGTATCACTATTTAGAGTGATCCTTGGGGATTGTGTCACTATTTAGAGTGATCCTTGGGGATTGTGTCACCATTTAGAGTGATCCTTGGGGATTGTGTCACTATTTAGAGTGATCCTTGGGGATTGTGTCACTATTTAGAGTAATGCTTGGGGATTGTGTCTCTAGTGAGAGTGATCCTTGGGGATTGTGTCACTATTTAGAGTGATCCTTGGGGATTGAGTCACAATTTACATTAATCCTTGGGAATTGTGTCACCATTTAGAGTGATCCTTGGGGATTGTGTCACTATTTAGAGTGATCCTTGGGGATTGTGTCACTATTTAGAGTGATCCTTGGGGATTGTGTCACTATTTAGAGTGATCCTTGGGGATTGTGTAAATATTTAGAGTGATCCTTGGGGATTGTGTCACTATTTAGAGTGATCCTTGGGGTTTGTGTCACTATTTAGAGTGATCCTTTCGGATTGTGTAACTATTTAGAGTGATCCTTGGGGATTGTGTCACTATTTAGAGTTATCCTTGGGGATTGTGTCACTATTTAGAGTGATCCTTGGGGATTGTGTCACTCTTTAGAGTGATCCTTGGGGTTTGTGTCACTATTTAGAGTGATCCTTTGGGATTGTGTCACTATTTAGAGTGATCCTTTGGGTTTGTGTCACTATTTAGAGTGGTCCTTGGGGATTGTGTCACTATTTAGAGTGATCCTTGGGGTTTGTGTCACTATTTCGAGTGATCCTTGTGGATTGTGTCATTATTTAGAGTGATCCTTGGGGATTGTGTAAATATTTAGAGTGATCCTTGTGGATTGTGTCCTTATTTAGAGTGATCCTTGGGGATTGTGTCACTATTTAGAGTGATCCTTGGGGATTGTGTCACTATTTAGAGTAATGCTTGGGGATTGTGTCTCTAGTGAGAGTGATCCTTGGGGATTGTGTCACTATTTAGAGTGATCCTTGGGGATTGTGTCACTATTTAGAGTGATCCTGGGGGATTGTGTCACAATTTACATTAATCCTTGGGAATTGTGTCACCATTTAGAGTGATCCTTGGGGATTGTGTCACTATTTAGAGTGATCCTTGGGGATTGTGTCACTATTTAGAGTGATCCTTGGGGATTGTGTAAATATTTAGAGTGATCCTTGGGGATTGTGTAAATATTTAGAGTGATCCTTGGGGATTGTGTCACTATTTAGAGTGATCCTTGGGGTTTGTGTCACTATTTAGAGTGATCCTTTCGGATTGTGTAACTATTTAGAGTGATCCTTGGGGATTGTGTCACTATTTGGAGTTATCCTTGGGGATTGTGTCACTATTTAGAGTGATCCTTGGGGATTGTGTCACTCTTTAGAGTGATCCTTGGGGTTTGTGTCACTATTTAGAGTGATCCTTTGGGATTGTGTCACTATTTAGAGTGATCCTTTGGGTTTGTGTCACTATTTAGAGTGGTCCTTGGGGATTGTGTCACTATTTAGAGTGATCCTTGGGGTTTGTGTCACTATTTCGAGTGATCCTTGTGGATTGTGTCATTATTTAGAGTGATCCTTGGGGATTGTGTAAATATTTAGAGTGATCCTTGTGGATTGTGTCCTTATTTAGAGTGATCCTTGGGGATTGTGTCACTATTTAGAGTGATCCTTGGGGATTGTGTCATTATTTAGAGTGATCCTTGGGGATTGTGTTAGTATTTCGTGTGATCCTTGGGGATTGTGTCACCATTTAGAGTGATCCTTGGGGATTGTGTCACTATTTAGAGTGATCCTTGGGGATTGTGTCACTATTTAGAGTAATGCTTGGGGATTGTGTCTCTAGTGAGAGTGATCCTTGGGGATTGTGTCACTATTTAGAGTGATCCTTGGGGATTGTGTCACTATTTAGAGTGATCCTTGGGGATTGAGTCACAATTTACATTAATCCTTGGGAATTGTGTCACCATTTAGAGTGATCCTTGGGGATTGTGTCACTATTTAGAGTGATCCTTGGGGATTGTGTCACTATTTAGAGTGATCCTTGGGGATTGTGTAAATATTTAGAGTGATCCTTGGGGATTGTGTCACTATTTAGAGTGATCCTTGGGGTTTGTGTCACTATTTAGAGTGATCCTTTCGGATTGTGTAACTATTTAGAGTGATCCTTGGGGATTGTGTCACTATTTAGAGTTATCCTTGGGGATTGTGTCACTATTTAGAGTGATCCTTGGGGATTGTGTCACTCTTTAGAGTGATCCTTGGGGTTTGTGTCACTATTTAGAGTGATCCTTTGGGATTGTGTCACTATTTAGAGTGATCCTTTGGGTTTGTGTCACTATTTAGAGTGGTCCTTGGGGATTGTGTCACTATTTAGAGTGATCCTTGGGGTTTGTGTCACTATTTCGAGTGATCCTTGTGGATTGTGTCATTATTTAGAGTGATCCTTGGGGATTGTGTAAATATTTAGAGTGATCCTTGTGGATTGTGTCCTTATTTAGAGTGATCCTTGGGGATTGTGTCACTATTTAGAGTGATCCTTGGGGATTGTGTCACTATTTAGAGTAATGCTTGGGGATTGTGTCTCTAGTGAGAGTGATCCTTGGGGATTGTGTCACTATTTAGAGTGATCCTTGGGGATTGTGTCACTATTTAGAGTGAACCTTGGGGATTGAGTCACAATTTACATTAATCCTTGGGAATTGTGTCACCATTTAGAGTGATCCTTGGGGATTGTGTCACTATTTAGAGTGATCCTTGGGGATTGTGTCACTATTTAGAGTGATCCTTGGGGATTGTGTAAATATTTAGAGTGATCCTTGGGGATTGTGTAAATATTTAGAGTGATCCTTGGGGATTGTGTCACTATTTAGAGTGATCCTTGGGGTTTGTGTCACTATTTAGAGTGATCCTTTCGGATTGTGTAACTATTTAGAGTGATCCTTGGGGATTGTGTCACTATTTAGAGTTATCCTTGGGGATTGTGTCACTATTTAGAGTGATCCTTGGGGATTGTGTCACTCTTTAGAGTGATCCTTGGGGTTTGTGTCACTATTTAGAGTGATCCTTTGGGATTGTGTCACTATTTAGAGTGATCCTTTGGGTTTGTGTCACTATTTAGAGTGGTCCTTGGGGATTGTGTCACTATTTAGAGTGATCCTTGGGGTTTGTGTCACTATTTCGAGTGATCCTTGTGGATTGTGTCATTATTTAGAGTGATCCTTGGGGATTGTGTAAATATTTAGAGTGATCCTTGTGGATTGTGTCCTTATTTAGAGTGATCCTTGGGGATTGTGTCATTATTTAGAGTGATCCTTGGGGATTGTGTTAGTATTTCGTGTGATCCTTGGGGATTGTGTCACCATTTAGAGTGATCCTTGGGGATTGTGTCACTATTTAGAGTGATCCTTGGGGATTGTGTCACTATTTAGAGTAATGCTTGGGGATTGTGTCTCTAGTGAGAGTGATCCTTGGGGATTGTGTCACTATTTAGAGTGATCCTTGGGGATTGTGTCACTATTTAGAGTGATCCTTGGGGATTGAGTCACAATTTACATTAATCCTTGGGAATTCTGTCACCATTTAGAGTGATCCTTGGGGATTGTGTCACTATTTAGAGTGATCCTTGGGGATTGTGTCACTATTTAGAGTGATCCTTGGGGATTGTGTCACTATTTAGAGTGATCCTTGGGGATTGTGTAAATATTTAGAGTGATCCTTGGGGATTGTGTCACTATTTAGAGTGATCCTTGGGGTTTGTGTCACTATTTAGAGTGATCCTTTCGGATTGTGTAACTATTTAGAGTGATCCTTGGGGATTGTGTCACTATTTAGAGTTATCCTTGGGGATTGTGTCACTATTTAGAGTGATCCTTGAGGATTGTGTAAATATTTAGAGTGATCCTTGGGGATTGTGTAAATATTTAGAGTGATCCTTGGGGATTGTGTCACTATTTAGAGTGATCCTTGGGGTTTGTGTCACTATTTAGAGTGATCCTTTCGGATTGTGTAACTATTTAGAGTGATCCTTGGGGATTGTGTCACTATTTAGAGTTATCCTTGGGGATTGTGTCACTATTTAGAGTGATCCTTGGGGATTGTGTCACTCTTTAGAGTGATCCTTGGGGTTTGTGTCACTATTTAGAGTGATCCTTTGGGATTGTGTCACTATTTAGAGTGATCCTTTGGGTTTGTGTCACTATTTAGAGTGGTCCTTGGGGATTGTGTCACTATTTAGAGTGATCCTTGGGGTTTGTGTCACTATTTCGAGTGATCCTTGTGGATTGTGTCATTATTTAGAGTGATCCTTGGGGATTGTGTAAATATTTAGAGTGATCCTTGTGGATTGTGTCCTTATTTAGAGTGATCCTTGGGGATTGTGTCATTATTTAGAGTGATCCTTGGGGATTGTGTTAGTATTTCGTGTGATCCTTGGGGATTGTGTCACCATTTAGAGTGATCCTTGGGGATTGTGTCACTATTTAGAGTGATCCTTGGGGATTGTGTCACTATTTAGAGTAATGCTTGGGGATTGTGTCACTATTTAGAGTGATCCTTGGGGATTGTGTAAATATTTAGAGTGATCCTTGGGGATTGTGTCACTATTTAGAGTGATCCTTGGGGTTTGTGTCACTATTTAGAGTGATCATTGTGGATTGTGTCATTATTTAGAGTGATCCTTGGGGATTGTGTAAATATTTAGAGTGATCCTTGGGGATTGTGTCACTATTTAGAGTGATCCTTGGGGTTTGTGTCACTATTTAGAGTGATCCTTGTGGATTGTGTCATTATTTAGAGTGATCCTTGGGGATTGTGTCACTATTTAGAGTGATCCTTGGGGATTGAGTCACAATTTACATTAATCCTTGGGAATTGTGTCACCATTTAGAGTGATCCTTGGGGATTGTGTCACTATTTAGAGTGATCCTTGGGGATTGTGTCACTATTTAGAGTGATCCTTGGGGATTGTGTCACTATTTAGAGTGATCCTTGGGGATTGTGTAAATATTTAGAGTGATCCTTGGGGATTGTGTCACTATTTAGAGTGATCCTTGGGGTTTGTGTCACTATTTAGAGTGATCCTTTCGGATTGTGTAACTATTTAGAGTGATCCTTGGGGATTGTGTCACTATTTAGAGTTATCCTTGGGGATTGTGTCACTATTTAGAGTGATCCTTGGGGATTGTGTCACTCTTTAGAGTGATCCTTGGGGTTTGTGTCACTATTTAGAGTGATCCTTTGGGATTGTGTCACTATTTAGAGTGATCCTTTGGGTTTGTGTCACTATTTAGAGTGGTCCTTGGGGATTGTGTCACTATTTAGAGTGATCCTTGGGGTTTGTGTCACTATTTCGAGTGATCCTTGTGGATTGTGTCATTATTTAGAGTGATCCTTGGGGATTGTGTAAATATTTAGAGTGATCCTTGTGGATTGTGTCCTTATTTAGAGTGATCCTTGGGGATTGTGTCACTATTTAGAGTGATCCTTGGGGATTGTGTCATTATTTAGAGTGATCCTTGGGGATTGTGTTAGTATTTCGTGTGATCCTCGGGGTTTGTGTCACTATTTAGAGTGATCCTTGGGTATTGTGTCACTATTTAGAGTGATCCTTGGGCATTGTGTTTGTATTTAGAGTCAACCTTGGGGATTGTGTTAGTATTTCGTGTGATCCTTGGGGATTGTGTCACTATTTAGAGTGATCCTTGGGGACTGTTTCAATATTGAGAGTGATCCTTGAGGATTGTGTCACTATTTAGAGTGATCCTTGGGGATTTTGTCATTATTTAGAATGATCCCTGGGGATTGTGTCACTATTTAGAATGATCCTTGGGGATTGTGTCACTATTTAGAGTGATCCTTGGGGATTGTGTCACTATTTAGAATGATCCTTGGTGATTGTGGCACTATTTAGAGTGATCCTTGGGGATTGTGACACTATTTAGAGTGGTCCTTGGGGATTGTGTCACTATTTAGTGCGATCCTTGGGGATTGTGTCATTATTTAGAGTGATCATTGGGGATTGTGACACTATTTAGAGTGGTCCTTGGGGATTTTGTCACTATTTAGTGTGATCCTTGGTGATTGTGTCACTATTTAGAGTGAACCTTGGGAATTGTGTCACTATTTAGAGTCATCCTTGTGGATTGTGTCACTATTGTGAGTGATCCTTGGGGATTGTGTCACTATTTAGAGTAATGCTTGGGGATTGTGTCTCTATTGAGAGTGATCCTTGGGGATTGTGTCACTATTTAGAGTGATCCTTGGGGATTGTGTCACTATTTAGAGTGATCCTTGGGGATTGAGTCACAATTTAGATTAATCCTTGGGAATTGTGTCACCATTTAGAGTGATCCTTGGGGATTGTGTCACTATTTAGAGTGATCCTTGGGGATTGTGTCACTATTTCGAGTGATCCTTTGGGATTGTGTAAATATTTAGAGTGATCCTTGGGGATTGTGTCACTATTTAGAGTGATCCTTGGGGTTTGTGTCACTATTTAGAGTGATCCTTTCGGATTGTGTAACTATTTAGAGTGATCCTTGGGGTTTGTGTCACTATTTAGAGTGATCCTTGGGGATTGTGTCACTATTTAGAGTGATCCTTGGGGATTGTGTCACTATTTAGAGTGATCCTTGGGGTTTGTGTCACTATTTCGAGTGATCCTTGTGGATTGTGTCATTATTTAGAGTGATCCTTGGGGATTGTGTAAATATTTAGAGTGATCCTTGTGGATTGTGTCCTTATTTAGAGTGATCCTTGGGGATTGTGTCACTATTTAGAGTGATCCTTGGGGATTGTGTCATTATTTAGAGTGATCCTTGGGAATTGTGTTAGTATTTCGTGTGATCCTTGGGGTTTGTGTCACTATTTAGAGTGATCCTTGGGTATTGTGTCACTATTTAGAGTGATCCTTGGGCATTGTGTTTGTATTTAGAGTCAACCTTGGGGATTGTGTTAGTATTTCGTGTGATCCTTGGGGATTGTGTCACTATTCTGCGTGATCCTTGGGGACTGTTTCAATATTGAGAGTGATCCTTGAGGATTGTGTCACTATTTAGAGTGATCCTTGGGGATTTTGTCATTATTTAGAATGATCCCTGGGGATTGTGTCACTATTTAGAGTGATCCTTGTGGATTGTGTAACGATAGAGAGTGATCCTTGGGGATTGTGTCACTATTTAGAGTGATCCTTGTGGATTGTGTCATTATTTAGAGTGATCCTTCGGGATTGTGTCTTTATTTAGAGTGATCCTTGTGCATTGTGTCATTATTTAGAGTGATCCTTGGGGATTGTGTCACTATTTAGAGTGATCCTTGGGGATTGTGTCATTATTGAGAGTGATCCTTGGGGATTGTGTCACTATTTAGAGTGATCCTTGGGGATTGTGTCACTATTTAGAGTGTTCCTTGGGATTGAGTCACTATTTAGAGTGATCCTTGGGGATTGTGTCTCTATTGAGAGTGATCCTTGGGGTTGTGTCACTATTTAGAGTGATCCTTGTGGATTGTATCACTATTTAGAGTGATCCTTGGGGATTGTGTCACTATTTAGAGTGATCCTTGGGGATTGTGTCACCATTTAGAGTGATCCTTGGGGATTGTGTCACTATTTAGAGTGATCCTTGGGGATTGTGTCACTATTTAGAGTAATGCTTGGGGATTGTGTCTCTAGGGAGAGTGATCCTTGGGGATTGTGTCACTATTTAGAGTGATCCTTGGGGATTGTGTCACTATTTAGAGTGATCCTTGGGGATTGAGTCACAATTTACATTAATCCTTGGGAATTGTGTCACCATTTAGAGTGATCCTTGGGGATTGTGTCACTATTTAGAGTGATCCTTGGGGATTGTGTCACTATTTAGAGTGATCCTTGGGGATTGTGTAAATATTTAGAGTGATCCTTGGCGATTGTGTCACTATTTAGAGTGATCCTTGGGGTTTGTGTCACTATTTAGAGTGATCCTTTCGGATTGTGTAACTATTTAGAGTGATCCTTGGGGATTGTGTCACTATTTAGAGTTATCCTTGGGGATTGTGTCACTATTTAGAGTGATCCTTGGGGATTGTGTCACTCTTTAGAGTGATCCTTGGGGTTTGTGTCACTATTTAGAGTGATCCTTTGGGATTGTGTCACTATTTAGAGTGATCCTTTGGGTTTGTGTCACTATTTAGAGTGATCCTTGGGGATTGTGTCACTATTTAGAGTGATCCTTGGGGTTTGTGTCACTATTTCGAGTGATCCTTGTGGATTGTGTCATTATTTAGAGTGATCCTTGGGGATTGTGTAACTATTTAGAGTGGCCCTTGGGGACTGTTTCAATATTGAGAGTGATCCTTGAGGATTGTGTCACTATTTAGAGTGATCCTTGGGGATTTTGTCATTATTTAGAATGATCCCTGGGGATTGTGTCACTATTTAGAATGATCCTTGGGGATTGTGTCACTATTTAGAGTGATCCTTGGGGATTGTGCCACTATTTAGAATGATCCTTGGTGATTGTGTCACTATTTAGAGTGATCCTTGGGGATTGTGACACTATTTAGAGTGGTCCTTGGGGATTGTGTCACTATTTAGTGCGATCCTTGGGGATTGTGTCATTATTTAGAGTGATCATTGGGGATTGTGACACTATTTAGAGTGGTCCTTGGGGATTTTGTCACTATTTAGTGTGATCCTTGGTGATTGTGTCACTATTTAGAGTGAACCTTGGGAATTGTGTCACTATTTAGAGTCATCCTTGTGGATTGTGTCACTATTGTGAGTGATCCTTGGGGATTGTGTCACTATTTAGAGTGATCCTTGGGGATTGTGTCACTATTTGGAATGATCCTTGGGGATTGTGTCACTATTTAGAGTGATCGTTGTGGATTGTGTCACTATTTAAAACGATCCTTGTGGATTGTGTCACGATTTCGAGTGATCCTTTGGGATTGTGTCACTATTTAGGGTGATCCTTGAGGATTGTGTCACTTGACGAACAATGCCGCCCCCCCCCCCCCACCTTTTATCCCTCTGCCTCTATCCCGCCTGAAACATTGGAACCCTGGAACATTGAGCTGCCAGTCCTGCCCCTCCTGTAGCCACGTTTCACTAATGGCTAAAATGTCATATTTCCACGTGTCTATCCACGCCTTCAGCTCATCTGCCTTCCCCACAATACTCCTGGCATCGAAATAGACACACCTCAAAATATTATTTCCACCACACTCTACTCTTCCATTTGTGATTTTGCTTGAACTAACCTGTCTTTTCACCCCTGCTCCACTATCTGCTCTGGCACTCTGGTTCCCATCCCCCTGCAAATCTAGTTTAAACGCTCCCCAATAACACTAGCAAATCTCCCTGCAAGTATATTGGTTCCCTTGTAGTTTAAGTGTAACCCGTCTCTCTTGTACAGGTCCCACCTGCCCCAGAAGAGGTCCCAATGATCCAAGAATTGGAAACCCTGCCCCCTGCACCAGTTCCTCAGCCACGTGTTCATCCGCCCAAGCATCCTACTCCTGCCCTCACTGGCAAGTGGCTCAGGTAGCAATCCTGAGATTACTACCCTCAGGGTCCTGATTTTTAACTTCCTTCCAAGCTCTTTGTACTCACTCTTTAGGACCTCCTCACTCTTCCTTCCCACGTCATTTGTACCGACGTGTACCACGACATCTGGCTGATCACCTTCCCACTTTAGAACGCTGTGCACGCGATCAGAGACATCCCTGACCTTGGCACCTGGGAGGCAACAAACCATGCGGGAGTCTCTGTCCCGACCACAGAACCTCCTGTCCGTACCTCTGACCATCGTGTCCCCTATCACTACTGCTCTCCTCTTCTTCATCCCACCCTTTTGCGCTGTAGAACCAGACTCAGTATCAGAGTTCCGGCTGTCGCAGCTTGTCCCAGGTAAAGCATCTCCCACAACAGTATCCAATTCAGTATACCTGTTGTGGAGGGGTCTGGCCACAGGGGAACCCTGCTCTGTCTGTCCTTTCACACTGCCATTTCCTCTCCTTCCAGTAACCCAATTTCCTGTGCTCTGCTGCTTAGGTGTAACTATCTCCCTAAAGCTACTGTCTATAAACTCCTCATTCTCCCGAATTAGATGGAGGTCATCAAGCTCCTTCTCCAGTTCCCGCTTTGCTAGCAGCTGCAGCTGAATGCATCTTTTGCAGGTGCTGTCGTCAGGGATACCGGAGGTCTCCCTGACCTCCCACATCCTGCAGGAGGAGCATTCCAACATCTTGACTGGCATTTGTTTTACTCTGGGGAAAAACAAGAATGCACCTTAAACCTCTGTCCTCTCGTACTTGCCGTCTCTACCCTCAGAAAGGGCATCTGACTCTCTACTCGATCCATGACACTCATAATCTTGTAAACCTCTATCAGGTCGCCCCTCAACCTCCGTTGTTCCAGTGAAAACAAACCGAGTTCATCCAATCTCTCCTCACAGCTAATACCATCCAGAGCAGCCAACATTCAGGTAAACCTCTTCTGTACCCTCTCCACAGCATCCACACCCTTCTGTGGTGTGGCAACCAGAATTCTACATCAATATTTTAAATGTGACCGAACTAAGTTTCTGTACAGCTGCAGCATGACCTGCCAATTTGTAAACTCAATGCCCCGACCGATGAAGGCGAGCTTGCCGTCTGCCTTCTTGACTACCTTATCCACCTGTGTTGCCACGTTCATTGATCGGGGGATATATACGCCCAGGTCTCTCTGCTGTCAATACTCCTCAATGGTTATTTCGTTAACTGTATAATTCCTACATGTATTAAACCTTCCAAATTGCATCACCTCACATTTATGTGGATGAAACTCCATCTGCCATTTTTCCGCCAATGTTTCCAACCAGTCTATATCCTGCTGTATCCTCTGACAATCCTCTTCACTCCTGCAACTCCACCAATTTCTGCGTCGTCTGCGAACTTACCAATCAGACCAGCTGCATTTTCCTCCAAATCATTTGCAATAAACAACGAAGAACAAAGGTCCCAGAACTGTGAAACACCGCTAGTCACAGCCTTCCAATCAGAAAAGCCACCACCTACTCTTACACCCTGCCTTCTATGGCCAAGACAATTCTGTATCCATCTTGCCAGCTCTCCTCCGATTCCGTGTGACTTCACCATTTTTTTGCCATTCCAGCATGAGGTATCTTGTCAAAGCCTTGACTGAAGTCCATGTCCACAACATCCACTGCCTTTGCCTTATCTATCATCTTCGTCACTTGCTCGAAAAACTCCATCAAGATCTTGTGGCTCGACCTTTCCTTCAGAAAGCCATCTTGCCCGTCGCTCATACGTCCACTTATTTCCAATTGGCAGTAAAACTGTCTCGAAGAATCCTCTCCAATAATTTCTCTACCACTGACATAATGGTCATCTGACTGTAATTACCTGGATTATCCTTGCTACCCTTCTTAAACAAAGGAACAACATTGGCTCTTCTCCAATTTTCTGGGACTTCCCCTGCAGCCAGTGAGGATACAGAGATTTCTCTCAAGGCCCCAGCCTCCTCCCTTGCCTCTCTCAGTATTCTGGGGTAGATCCTATCAGGCCCTGGGGACTTGTCTACCTGAATGTTTTCAAGACCTGCAATATTTCCTCCTTTTTGATCTCAACATGACTCCAACTACCGACACACCCTTTCCCAGACTCATCATCCACCAAGCCCTTTTCTTTGGTGAATACTGACGCAAAGTATTCATTTAACACCTCACCCATTTCGTCCGGCTCCACGTATGGATTTATATATATATATATATATTCTATAAACCTTGGGTTTTTCCTGAATCCTGCAGGCCAATGAGTTTTCATGATCCGTTTAATCCCTCCTGACTCCTTGCTTCAGTTTCTTTCTGCTTTCCTTGTATTCCACATTTGCTCCGTGTGTTTCCAGCCTCCTCACCTTGACAAATGCTTCCTTTTTCCCATTGACGAGGCTCAGAATGTCTCCCATTACGGAAAGTTCCCGAAACGTGCAATATTGATCCTTCATCTTTACAGGAATGTGTCGGTCCTCAATTCCTATCAACTGACACTTCAATGTCACTCACATGAACAAAGAACAAAGAACAGAACAGCACAGGAACAGGCCCTTCGGCCCTCCAAGCCTGCGCCGCTCATGTGCCCAACTAGACCATTCGGTTGCATCCCTCTATTCCCAGTCTGTTCATGTGGCTATCGAGATAAGTCTTAAATAATCCCAGTGTGTCTGCCTCAATCACCTTGCTTGGCAGTGCTTTCCAGGCCCCCACCACCCTCTGTGTAAAATACGTCCCCCTGACATCTGTGTTGAACCTTGCCCCCCTCACCTTGAACCCGTGACCCCTTGTGTTCGTCACCACCAACCTGGGAAAAAGCTTCCCACTGTTCACCCTATCAATGCCCTTCGTAATTTCATACACCTCTATTAGGTCGCCCCTCATCCTCTGTCTTTCCAGGGAGAACAACCCCAGTTTACCCAATCTCTCCTCATAGCTAAGACCCTCCATACCAGGCAACATCCGAGTACTCTCTGTACTCTCTCCAAAGCCTCCACGTCCTTCTGGTAGTGTGGCGACCAGAACTGGACGCAGTATTCCAAATGTGGCCGAACCAACGTTCTATACAGCTGCAACATCATATGCCAACTTTTACATTCTATGCCCCGTCCAATAAAGGCAAGCATGCGATATACCTTCTTGACCACCCTCTCCACCTGTGCTGCCACCTTTAAGGATCTGTGGACTTGTCCACCCAGGTCCCTCTGTGTGTCGAGACTCCTGATGGTTCTGCCATTTATTGTATAGCTCCCCTTTACATTCGATCTCCCGAAATGCCAGACGTTGATTTGCCCTCAAACATCTGCCCCCAATCTACATCCTTCAGTTCCTGCCAAACACTGTTGTAATTAGACTTCTTCCAATTTAGCATCTTCACTTGAGGACTACACTTATCTCTATCCATCAGTACCTTGAAGCTTACTGTTGTGGTCACTGTTCCTGATCTGCTCCCCTGCTGAACCCTCGACCACCTGGCTGGACTCATTCCCCAATAGCAGGTCCAGTATGGCCCCTTCTCTAGTTGGACTATCTACATACTGTTTGATGAAGCCCTCCTAGATGGTCCTTACAAACTCTGCCCCATTACCCCAGGACGAAGTGAGTCATGGTAATACAGGTGAAGTTAAAATCACCCATCACAACAACCCTGTTACTTTTACACCTTGCCGAAATCTGCCTCCATATCTGTTCCTCTATCTCCCGCAGGCCCTTGGGGGGCGTGTAGGAAACTCCCAACATTGTAATTACACTCTTCCTATTCCTGAGCTCTTCCCACATTGTTTCGCTGTCTGAGCACTCCGAGTTGTCCTCCTGCACTACAGCTGCGACATTCCCCTTAAGCTTTTTCCCAGGTCGGAGGTGACGATCACGAGGGGTCACGGGCTCAAGCTGAGAGGGGCGAAGTATGACTCAGACATCAGAGGGACGTTTTTTACACAGAGGGTGGTGGGGGCCTGGAATGCGCTGCCAAGTAGGGTGGTGGAGGCAGGCACGCTGACATCGTTTAAGACTTACCTGGATAGTCACATGAGCAGCCTGGGAATGGAGGGATACAAACGATTGGTCCAGTTGGACCAAGGAGCGGCACAGGCTTGGAGGTCCGAAGGGCCTGTTTCCTGTGCTGTACTGTTCTTTGTTCTAACCAGTAGTGCAACTCCACCACCCCTTTTACATGCCCCTCTGTCCAGCCTTAAGCATCTGTATCCGCGAATGTCAAATCGTCAATCCTGTCCTTCCCTTAACCAAGTCTCTGGAATGGCAACAACATCAAAGTTCCAAATAATAATCCAAGCTCTAAGTTCATCTGTCTCACCTGCAAAACTTTTCGCATTGAAGCAAATGCACTTCAGTCCACCAGGCCCTCTTTGATCAGCCACCATTCCCTGACAGGTACAGCATGGGGATCGGTATAGAGCAAAGCTCCCTCTACATTGCCCCCCATCAAATACTCCCAGGACAGCTACAGCATGAGGATAGATACAGAGTAAAGCTCCCTCTACACTGTCCCCATCAAACACTCCCAGGACAGGTACAGCACGGGGTTTGATGCAGAGTAAAGCTCCCTCTACACTGTCCCCATCAAGCACACCCTGGACAGGTACAGCACGGGGTTAGATACAGAGTAAGGCTCCCTCTACACTGTCCCCCATCAAACATTCTCAGGAGAGGTACAGCACGCGTTTAGGCACAAAGTAAAGCTCCATCCACACTGTCCCCATCAAACACTCCCAGGACAGGTACAGCACGGGGTTAGATACAGAGTAAGGCTCCCTCTACACTGTCCCCCATCAAACAATCTCAGGACAGGTGCAGCACGGGGTTAGGTACAGAGTAAAGCTCCATCTACACTGTCCCCATCAAACACTCCCAGGACAGATACAGCATGGGTTTAGGTACAGAATAAAGCTGCTTCTACACTGTCCCCCATCAAACACTCCCAGGACAGATACAGCACGGGGTTAGATGCAGAGTAAAGCTTCCTCTACATTGTCCCCATCAAACACTCCCAGGACAGATACAGCACAGGGTTAGATACAGAGTAAAGCTTCCTCTACACTGTCCCCCATCAAACACTCCCAGGACAGATACAGCACAGGGTTAGATGCAGAGTAAAGCTCCCTCTACCCTGTCCCCATCAAACACTCCCAGGACAGATACAGCACAGGGTTAGATACAGAGTAAAGCTCCCTCTACACTGTCCCCATCAAACACTCCCAGGACAGATACAGCACAGGGTTAGATGCAGAGTAAAGCTTCCTCTACATTGTCCCCATCAAACACTCCCAGGACAGATACAGCACAGGGTTAGATGCAGAGTAAAGCTTCCTCTACATTGTCCCCATCAAACACTCCCAGGACAGATACAGCACAGGGTTAGATGCAGAGTAAAGCTCCCTCTACACTGTCCCCATCAAACACTCCCAGGACAGATACAGCACAGGGTTAGATGCAGAGTAAAGCTCCCTCTATACTGTCCCCATCAAACACTCCCAGGACAGGTACAGCATGGGTTTAGGTACAGAATAAAGCTGCTTCTACACTGTCCCCCATCAAACACTCCCAGGACAGATACAGCACGGGGTTAGATACAGAGTAAAGCTCCCTCTACACTGTCCCCCATCAAACACTCCCAGGACAGATACAGCACGGGGTTAGATACAGAGTAAAGCTTCCTCTACATTGTCCCCATCAAACACTCCCAGGACAGATACAGCACAGGGTTAGATGCAGAGTAAAGCTCCCTCTATACTGTCCCCATCAAACACTCCCAGGACAGGTACAGCACGGGGTTAGATACAGAGTAAAGCTCCCTCTACACTGTCCCCCATCAAACACTCCCAGGACAGATACAGCACGGGGTTAGATACAGAGTAAAGCTTCCTCTACACTGTCCCCTTCAAACACTCCCAGGACAGGTACAGCACGGGGTTAGATACAGAGTAAAGCTTCCTCTACACTGTCCCCTTCAAACACTCCCAGGACAGGTACAGCACGGGGTTAGATACAGAGTAAAGCTTCCTCTACACTGTCCCCTTCAAACACTCCCAGGACAGGTACAGCACGGGGTTAGATACAGAGTAAAGCTCCCTCTACACTGTCCCCCATTAAACACTCCCAGGACAGATACAGCACAGGGTTAGATACAGAGTAAAGCTTCCTCTACACTGTCCCCCATCAAACACTCCCAGGACAGATACAGCACAGGGTTAGATGCAGAGTAAAGCTCCCTCTACCCTGTCCCCATCAAACACCCCCAGGACAGATACAGCACAGGGTTAGATACAGAGTAAAGCTCCCTCTACACTGTCCCCATCAAACACTCCCAGGACAGATACAGCACAGGGTTAGATGCAGAGTAAAGCTTCCTCTACATTGTCCCCATCAAACACTCCCAGGACAGATACAGCACAGGGTTAGATGCAGAGTAAATCTTCCTCTACATTGTCCCCATCAAACACTCCCAGGACAGATACAGCACAGGGTTAGATGCAGAGTAAAGCTCCCTCTACACTGTCCCCATCAAACACTCCCAGGACAGATACAGCACAGGGTTAGATGCAGAGTAAAGCTCCCTCTATACTGTCCCCATCAAACACTCCCAGGACAGGTACAGCATGGGTTTAGGTACAGAATAAAGCTGCTTCTACACTGTCCCCCATCAAACACTCCCAGGACAGATACAGCACGGGGTTAGATGCAGAGTAAAGCTCCCTCTACACTGTCCCCCATCAAACACTCCCAGGACAGATACAGCACGGGGTTAGATACAGAGTAAAGCTTCCTCTACATTGTCCCCATCAAACACTCCCAGGACAGATACAGCACAGGGTTAGATGCAGAGTAAAGCTCCATCTACACTGTCCCCATCAAACACTCCCAGGACAGGTACAGCACGGGGTTAGATACAGAGTAAAGCTCCCTCTACACTGTCCCCCATCAAACACTCCCAGGACAGATACAGCACGGGGTTAGATACAGAGTAAAGCTTCCTCTACACTGTCCCCTTCAAACACTCCCAGGACAGGTACAGCACGGGGTTAGATACAGAGTAAAGCTTCCTCTACACTGTCCCCTTCAAACACTCCCAGGACAGGTACAGCACGGGGTTAGATACAGAGTAAAGCTCCCTCTACACTGTCCCCCATTAAACACTCCCAGGACAGGTACAGCACGGGGTTAGATACAGAGTAAAGCTCCCTCTACACTGTCCCCCATCAAACACTCCCAGGACAGGTAAGGCACGGGGTTAGATACAGAGTAAAGCTTCCTCTACACTGTCCCCTTCAAACACTCCCAGGACAGGTACAGCACGGGGTTAGATACAGAGTAAAGCTCCCTCTACACTGTCCCCCATTAAACACTCCCAGGACAGGTGCAGCACGGGGTTAGATACAGAGTAAACCTCTCTCTGCACTGTCCCCATTAAACACTCCCAGGACAGGTACAGCACGGGGTTAGATACAGAGTAAAGCTCCCTCTACACTGTCCCCCATTAAACACTCCCAGGACAGGTGCAGCACGGGGTTAGATACAGAGTAAACCTCTCTCTACACTGTCCCCATCAAACACTCCCAGGACAGGTACAGCACGGGGTTAGATACAGAGTAAAGCTCCCTCTGCACTGTCCCCATCAAACATTCCCAGGACAGGTACAGCACGGGGTTAGATACAGAGTAAAGCTCCCTCTACACTGTCCCCATCAAACACTCCCAGGACAGGTACAGCACGGGGTTAGATGCAGAGTAAAGCTCCCTCTACACTGTCCCCATCAAACACTCCCAGGACAGATACAGCACGGGGTTAGATGCAGAGTAAAGCTTCCTCTACATTGTCCCCCATCAAACACACCCAGGACAGATACAGCACGGGGTTAGATACAGAGTAAAGCTTCCTCTACACTGTCCCCATCAAATGCTTTTGGCAATTTCCCTTCATAATCTTTGCCTGCAGCACAGTCTGAGCGTGAGTCTGTGGCTGTGAGTGTGATTGTCTGCCTATCTTGTGCTGTGTGGGTGATTTCAGAATCTAACAGAAGCTTCCCTTCCTTGCCTTCTCCTGTCCTATATTCTCCTTGACATCCAAAGCGCACCTCATGTTGAAAGCTCGAATCATTTATACAGACTGTATTCCTGTTTTTGTCAGTGAGGAAATTGCAGAACCACAGACCAATAGCAGGTGCATTCAGACAGTAGAAAGCCCAATGGAGTTTATTTTGGAATGCTACAATATTGTTCCACTCAGTACACTGCGTGCCTTAATGCTGCAGAAAGATTTTACCATATCTATTCTGATCACATTGGCAACATTTCACTGGGTCAATGTTCCCAACAATTTCTAAATCTTTCCACACAGCAATCTCTCAGTTTCAGCATGTGTTTCCTTGTTTGTTTCTCCCTGGTTTGTGTGGATTCTCTGATAGATTCCTCGTCCTTATCCTCCCCATGTGCAGTTGTCCACACCCCATGTCCCTGTCCTGCTCCCAAACGCGGCATCCCATTGCAATAAGGCAGGTGATACAGGAGCGTTTCAGTGAGTGCAGAAGGTGAGTTCTGATTCTGACCCAGCTGTGTGGGTTTGCTGGGTTAACCCCACCATCCAGTGACAGTTTAATCAGGGCATTTATTGTTAGAAATCTAAGTGTTAATCAGTCACTCTTTGTGTCTCTGCCTACATGTTTGCATGCCTGTGTCTGTGTGTGCCTCTCTGTGTCTGAGTGTTTTCTTTGTGTTCATGTTTTAATAAGTGCCAATTTGCCGTAATGTTCCAGCTTAATATACTTGTTTCTGAATCTCAAACAGCCTGCTGTCCATTGCAAATCCACAATAATGTTTAAATTGGTGAATATCTCCCCGTCTCTCTGTGACTCTCTCTGTTCCTCACTTGCTCAATTTGTCCATCTCCGTCCCAGCGAGAAGCATGAAATACTGCAGAATTCTCACCCACTCTCTGAGTCTCTCTCAATCTCTCCCTCTCTCTTTCTCTCTCTCTCTAAATCTCTCAAACTCTCTCTGTCACACACACTGTTGGTTGTGTTCCTCGATTACAGAAATTCTGAAAGCCATGCAAACCAGTAAAATACTTGCAGCGAGTCCCCACAACATGAGGGAGTGGAGAGAGAAAAGGGATGTGTTACCAATCTCACTGTGGACTGTATATCGATTGTGACTGTCTTCAAAACTGCCCATAAGGCTGTTAACACTTCATTGATTCAGATTAAATTAAAACTGACCTGTATTCTCCCCAGTTGCGTTCTGTTAACTCCCCTGGATTCCACAAACACCTGTCTCCACAACTGTCAATCCCTCTCCCCAGCTCTCCCTCTCTCCCTCCCTCATCCCTTGGGAAATAAGGAAAAGCAGGTGACAGAAGTGTTAGTGAGGGATCACTTTGGGACCAGTGACCATAATTCCATTAGTTTTAAGATAGCTATGGGGAATGAAAGGTCTGGCCCAAAGTTTAAAATTCTAAATTGGGGCAAGGCCAATTTTGATGGTATCAGGCAGGAACTTTCAAAAGTGAATTGGGGGAGTCTGTGGGACGGCAAAGGGATGCCTGATAAGTGGCAGGCTTTCAAAAGTGTTTTAACCAGGGTTCAGGGTAAGCACATTCCACTTGGAGTGAAGGGCAAGGCTGGTAGAAGTAGGGAACCCTGGATGACTGGGGTTCTTGAGGTCCTGGTCAAGAAGAAGAAGGAGACCATGACATGCATAGGCAGCTTGATCGAGTGAATCCCTTGAAGAGAATAGGGGTTTAGGAGTAGAGTTGAGAGAAATCAGGGGGGCAAAAAGGGTACACAAGATTGTTTTGGCAGACAAGTCAAAGGAGAATCCAAAGAGCTTCTACAAATACATAAAGACCAAAAGAGTAACTAGGGAGAGAGTTGTGTCTCACTAAGGTCAACAGGGTCATCTATGTCCGGATCCACAAGAGTTGGGGAGATCCTAAATGAATATTCCTCATCATTATTCACTGTTGAGAAAAGTATGGATGTGAGGGAGCTTGGGGAAATAAATAGTGATGTCTTGAGGAATGTACCTATAACGGAGAAGGAGGTGCTGGAAGTCTTAAAGCACATCAAGGTCGATAAATTCCCTGATGAGGTATATCCCAGGACGTTGTGGGAGGCTAGGGAGGAAATTGCGGTTCCCCGAGCAGAGACATTTGAATCATTGATAATCACATGTGAGATGCCTGAAGATTGGAGGGTGGCAAATGTTGTGCCTTTGTTTAAAAAGGGCTGCAGGGAAAAGCCTGGGTGCTACAGGCCGGTGAGCCTCACATCTGTGGTGGGTCAGTTTTTGGAAGGTATTTTGAGAGACAGGATCTATAGGCATTTAGAGACGCATGGACTGATTAGGAACAGTCAGCATGGCTTTGTGAGTGGAAAATCATGTCTCATAAATTTGATTGAGTTTTTTGAAAGGGTAACCAAGGAGGTAGATGAGGGCAGTACAGTTGATGTTGTCTACATGGACTTTAGCAAGGCCTTTGACAAGGTACCTCATGGTAAGTTGTTGAGTAATGTTAAATCTCACGGGATCCAGTCTGAGGTAGCTGAATGGAAACAAAATTGGCTTGCTGACAGAAGACAGAGGGTGGCTGTAAAGGTTTGGTTTTCACACTGGAGGCCTGTGACCAGCGGAGTGCCTCGGGGATTGGTGCTGGGTCCACTGTTATTTGTCATTTATATTAACGATTTAGATGAGAAGATAGGGAGGCATGGTTAGTAAGTTTGCAGATGACACCAAGATTGGTGGCATAGTGGACAGTGAAGAAGGTTACCTCGAAATGCAACGGGATCTTGGTCAATTGGGCCAGTGAGCTGACAAATCGCAGATGGAGTTGAATTTAGATCAATGTAAGGTGATGCATTTTGGTAGATTGTACCAGGGCAGGACTTATTCAGTGAATGGCAGAGCGTTGGATAGAGTGACAGAACAAAGAGATCTCGGGGTTTAAAAAGAAGGGCGGCATGGACAAGTTGGTCCGAAAGGCCTGGTTCCATGCTGTAAACCTCTTCAACTCTGTGACTCTCCCTTAGTCGCCCCGACTGTCCCAGCCTTGCCCTTTTTCTTCCCACCCTCGCCCCCTCTCTCCCTCCCTCGCGCCCTCTCTCCCTCCCTGGCCCCCTCCCTCTCTCCCTCATCCCCTCTCTCCCACTAAGAGGTGATGTGTTTGGATCTGCTGCAGGGTCTGAATTTTCTGAGAAGTCCCATTGTTGTTGAGCTGCAGTAGATTGAGGGATGGAATATTATTTTGGAAATTAAGTAGTTCCAGATTTTTGATTCATGGAATTTTGCAATTTATGCTCATCCATTTTAATCGTTTTCATGAATAGAAATACTTCCGTAAGGAACTCAAGGGCACACTGATCAATGAAACTATTGGGTTGAGTGAAATCTTGTACATTGTGAGTGAAATCTCCATCTCATGGAGCTGCCTCCATCTTTGATTTTGGAAGAGTTTAAAAACAGGAGAAGTTTGATTTAGTTTTAGTTTTTCATGTTTCTTTGTCAGTGAATGATGTGAAATGTCTCGATAGCTCTGTCTTCTATTGAAAAGGAACAAGCGTCAGCTAATTCCTGACATTTAAACAACACAAAAACCCAGCAGAATTCTCTGCTTTTTCCAAAAACAATTGTAAGTTGTCCACATTTGTATGAATCTAGAAATGAACTCCACTGATTTTCTTTCCTGATTGATATGGTTCCTTTGAAGCTGTGTTGCTGCCTCAAACTTTCTGTCAATTTGATCCCTGAATCCTTAAACTCCTGGAAATAATGCAGACACTTTTGATTTCTATATGGTTCGGAAACATAATGTTCTGATGACTGAGTTTCATGGAATTTATTTCCAATTCGAATATCCAATTTACATGCTTATAATTTATTATTGTTGTGTTATTGTATTTAGTTGCATTCTTCCACGATGGTTATTCTCATTCTCAATTTGGATTATTTCATAAATATTGAAGTTATAATTGTGTTTCCTGATCCCATATTGTTGATGTAAATAGTGAAAGACATTGATCCCAGCGCTGATCCTTGTGGAAAACCACTTCTCACCTTCCAGTGTTGTCCAAACCTGTGTGTTTTACCCTCTGTCGCGAATAAAGACATAAAGTCGACTTTAAATACTTAAACACAATGTCCTTTATTCTATAGCTACTTAAACAACAGCAAATACTTGCAATACATAAACCAAATTCTCATTATCTGTTACTTAACCTAACTTAAGGTTGATTTCCACTTGGAATTAAAACCTGGTCAGGATTTTGTTGTTAAATAGAATCAGTCACTTGTTCTCTGCTCCTTCCAGATGTTGTCTCTCCTTGTGAGCTTGGTTCCTGGGTTCTTCACACTGCCTTTCTGAACAGGCTATTTGTGTTAGCAGAGTTCAAATTCCAAACGTTCCTTGGTAACCAGCCCATTCATTAATCTGAACCCCAATTGCATCGTTCGATTAGGCCAATCATATCCAACCAGAATAGCATCATTGGTCACTTGAGGCCTCATCATCTCAGTGCATATTGTTTGCATTCCAATGGTCATATGAGGAAGAGTGTCTCCCAGAAGTCTGTACAGACCTCATCCCTGTTGGACTTTAACCTGGTGTTGTTAAACGTCTTACTGTGTTTACCCCAGTCCAACGCCGGCATCTCCACATCAGACCTCATCCCTGCCAGGGACAAGCTGTTGAATGTGACACCTCCTGTCCTTTGTCAAATTCCAGGCCGCTGACCACAAGGAAATTCAACATAGTGAAAAAAACAACTTTAACCAAGAAGCCAGGTTTGTTGGATTGAAGATCTTTCAGGATATTAAAAGTTAAAACTCCATTCAGCCACAGCAGCAATCAGAGTAAATCCCATTAACTCCGATTCACTGTGTTCTGTCTTTGGAGCCAACTTGTTGTCCACTCTGGTGCTTGTCCTCTTACTCCACTTGCTCTGAGATTACTCACCACTCTGTTAAGTGTTAACTTACTTCAGAAATTTAGAAACTCAAGGTGTCTGACATGAATCATATTAATCTCATCGATTATTCCAGATTATTACTCAAATAATTCAACTAAATCTGTCAAGAATGATCTTAGAACATAGAACTCATCCACTACTCCACCAATCTTGGTGTCATCAGCAAATTTACTGATCCACCCTTCAGCCCCCTCCTCCAAGTCAGTTATAAAAATTACAAATAGCAGAGGACCAAGCACTGATCCCTGTGGCACTCCGCTGGTCACCGGTTTCCAGTCCGAAAATTTTCCAACCACCACCACCCTCTGTCTTCTGTGAGATAGCCAGTTACCTATCCAATCGGCCAAACTTCCCTCTATCCCACACATCCTTACTTTCTTCATCAGCCGACCGTGGAGGACTTTATCAAAAGCCTTACTCAAATCCATGGATATGACATCAACTGCACTACCTTCATCAACACACTTAGTTACCTCCTCAAAAAATTCTATCAAATTTGTGAGGCAAGACTTGCCCTTCACAAATCCATGCTGACTATCCCGGATTAAGCTGCATCTTTCTAAATGGTCGTAAATCCTATCCCTAAGGACCTTTTCCATCAACTTACCGACCACCAAAGTAAGACTAACCGGTCTATAATTACCAGGGTCATTTCTATTCCCTTTCTAAAAAAGAGGAACAACATTCGCCATTCTCCAGTCCTCTGGCACCACCCCCGTGGACAGTGAGGACCCAAAGATCAATGCCAAGGGCTCTGCTATCTCATCCCTTGCCTCCCAAAGAATCCTAGGATATATTTCATCAGGCCCAGGGGACTTATCAACTTTCAGTTTATTCAAAATTGCTAGTACATCTTCCCTCCAAACATCTACTTCCTCCAGCCTATCAGCCTGTGACACCCTCTCTTCCTCAAAAACATGGCCCCTCTCCTTGGTGAACATCGAAGAAAAGTATTCATTCATCACCTCTCCTATCTCTTCTGACTCCATGCACAAATTCCCACGACCGTCCTTGACCGGCCCCAACCTCACCCTGGTCATTCTTTTATTCCTCACATAAGAGTAAAAAGCCTTGGGGTTTTCCTTGATCCGACCCACCACGGACTTCTCATGCCCCCTCCTAGCTCTCCTAAGCCCCTTTTTCAGCTCATTTCTTGCTAACTTGTAACCCTCCATCGAGCCAACTGAACCTTGTTTTCTCAACCTAACATACGCTTCCTTCTTCCTCTTGACAAGACATTCCACCTCTTCTGTGAACCATGGTTCCCTCACTCGGCCATTTCCTCTCTGCCTGGCAGGGACATACCTATCAAGGACACGCAGTATTTGTTCCTTGAAAAAGTTCCACTTATCATTAGTGCCTTTGCCTGACAATTTTTGTTCCCATCCTATGCTTCCTAATTCCCGCCTGATTGGATCATAATTACCTCTCCCCCAATTGAAAACAATGCCCTTCCGTACGGCCCTCACCATCTCCATTGCAATAACAAAAGACACGGAATTGTGGTCACGATATCCAAAGTGCTCTCCCACAACCAAACCAACACTTGTCCCGGTTCATTTCCCAGTACCAAATCCAATGTGGCCCCACCGCTTGTCGGCCTATCCACATATTGTGTCAGGAACCCCTCCTGCACACACTGCACAAAAACTGCCCCATCCAAACTATTCGACCTATAAAGGTTCCAATCAATATTTGGAAGGTTAAAGTCCCCCATGACAACTACCCTGTGACCCCCACTCCTATCCATAATCTGCTTCGCAATTTCTTGCTCCACATCTCTATTACTATTTGGGGGCCTATAGTAAACTCCTAACAACGTGACCGCTCCTTTCCTATTCCTAACCTCAGCCCATATTACCTTTGTAGGCAGATCCCCTTCAAAATGCCTTTCTGCAGCCGTTACACTCTCCTTGATTAACAGTGCCACTCCTCCACCTCTTTTACCAGCTACCCTACACTTACTGAAACATCTATACCCCGGAACTTCCAACAACCATTCCTGTCCTTGTTCTACCCATGTCTCCGTAATGGCCACAACATCGTAGTCCCAAGTACCAATCCACGCCCCAAGTTCACCTACCTTATTTCGGATGCTCCTTGCATTGAAGTAGACACACTTCAACCCACCTTCTTGTCTGCTGGGACCCACCTTTGACCATGATACCCTTCCCAGTACCTCACTGCACTGTGTTAAAGTGGATTGGGGACTGGCTATCCGACAGGAAGCAAAGAGTCGGAATAAATGGGTGTTTTTCCGGTTGGAGGAAGGTAACTAGTGGCGTGCCGCAGGGATCGGTACTCGGGCCGCAACTGTTTACCATTTATATAGATGATCTGGAGGAGGGGACGGAGTGTAGGGTAACGAAGTTTGCAGACGACACAAAGATAAGTGGAAAAGTGAATCGTGTGGAGGACGGAGAAGATCTGCAGAGAGATTTGGACAGGCTGAGTGAGTGGGCGAGGATATGGCAAATGGAGTATAACGTTGATAAATGCGAGGTTATACACTTTGGAGGAAATAATAACAAATGGGATTACTATCTCAATGGAAACAAATTAAAACATGCTACCGTGCAAAGGGACCTGGGGGTCCTTGTGCATGAGACGCAAAAGCCCAGTCTGCAGGTACAACAGGTGATCAAGAAGGCAAATGGGATGTTGGCCTATATTGCGAGGGGGATAGAATATAAAAGCAGGGATGTCTTGATGCACCTGTACAGGGCATTGGTGAGGCCGCAGCTGGAATACTGTGTGCAGTATTGGTCCCCTTATATGAGGAAGGATATATTGGCATTGGAGGGAGTGCAGAGAAGGTTCACCAGGTTGATACCGGAGATGAGGGGTTTGGATTATGAGGAGAGGCTGAGGAGATTGGGTTTGTACTCGTTGGAGTTTAGAAGGATGAGGGGGGATCTTATGGAGACTTATAAGATAATGCGGGGGCTGGATAGGGTGGAGGCGGAGAGATTCTTTCCACTTAGTAAGGAAGTTAAAACTAGAGGACACAGCCTCAAAATAAAGGGGGGTCGGTTTAAGACAGAGTTGAGGAGGAACTTCTTCTCCCAGAGGGTGGTGAATCTCTGGAATTCTCTGCCCACTGAGGTGGTGGAGGCTACCTCGCTGAATATGTTTAAAGCGCGGATGGATGGATTCCTGATCGGTAAGGGAATTAAGGGTTATGGGGATCAGGCGGGTAAGTGGTACTGATCCACGTCAGATCAGCCATGATCTTATTGAATGGCGGGGCAGGCTCGAGGGGCTAGATGGCCTACTCCTGCTCCTATTTCTTATGTTCTTATGCACTCACTGACCTCTGGACTACAACTCCTTTTCCCATCCCCCTGAAAAATTAGTTTAAACCCCCCCCCCGAAGAGCCGTAGCAAATGTCCCTCCCAGGATATTGGTCCCCCTCTGGTTCAGGTGCACCCCGTCCTGTTGGTACAGGTCCCACCTTCCCCAGAAAGTGTTCCAATTATCCACATAGCTGAAACCCTCCCTCCTACACCACCCTGCATCCATGTGTTTAACTACACTCTCTCCCTGTTCCTCAACTCGCTATCCCGTGGCACCGGCAACATACCAGAGATGACAACCTGTTTTGTCCTGGCTCTCAGCTTCCACCCAAGCTCCCTGAATTCCTGTTTTAAGTCCCCGTCCCCTCTCTTACCGATGTCTTTGGTGTCGACGTGCACCACGACTTGTGACTGTTCCCCCTCCCCCTTTGGAATCCTGAAGACACGGTCGGAGATGTCACGGACCCTGGCATCCGGGAGGCAACATACCATCCGTGAGTCACTCTTGTTGCCACAGAACCTCCTATCTATCCCTCGAACAAACGAGGCCCCAATAACTATAGCTCTACCGCTCTCCCCCTTTCCCTTCTGAGCCACAGGGACGGACTCAGCGCTGGCGATCTGGTCACTGCGGCTCACCACTGGTAGGTCGCCCCCCTCACCTGTATCCAAAGTGGAATACTTGTTGCTAAGGGGAACGACCACAGGGGATCCCCGCACCGACTGCTTCCTCCCAGCCCCTCTCACTGTCACCCATCTATTTTCATTCCCTGGAGCAACTATATCCCTGAAGCTTGTGTCTATGGCCCTCTCTGCCTCCCTGATGACCCTAAGCTCATCCAACTCCAGCTCCCTAACGCGGTCTTGGAGGAGCTGCAGATGGGTGCACCTCCCACAGGTGTAATCAGCAGGGACACTGACGGTGTCCCTCACCTCAAACATTCTGCAGGAGGAACATTGCACTGCCTTCACTTCCATCCCCTCCATATAACTTACTGCTACAAAGAAAAAGAATTGCTCCAATGGAACACTGAACCCTTTTTCCCCTTCCTCAGAGTGCACTGGGAAAGAACAAGGATTCAAAATTGAAGGGTAACAGAATGAATTTTAACCTGTCCTGTGTCGCCCGCTTCCGCCTAAGCCCTGCGAGCCAAAGCCCTTCCAGCTCTCACTCTGCTTCCCACTCAGTCCACTGCCCGCTCCCGACGCTGCCCGCTGTAGAGTGCGGCCGGCTTTTTATGTTCCAGTCGAACAAAGAGGTCGAACCCCCCCAGGGAACGGACTTTTATACGAAGAACTCAACCTCCCAGTGAATATGTGCTGAGCTCTCTTTATCACAGCCTGTGTTACTTGATTTGTTTGACTCTTTTGGAGTTGGTTCAATTCTTCATGTTCAGACTGTTGATGTTGAGACTGGACCATTGATCTTTGGAATGTTGTTTCTTTCCTGATTTAAACACAATAATAACACAAACCATCTCCTGCTTTCCAATCCTGTGGTTAACTTCTGATGCTGTGATGGTTAAGAAGGCAGACATGACAGTTGTCTTTATTAGCCGAGTTGTAGGAGATAGGAGCAGGCAGGTTGTGATGGAGCTGTATAAAACCCTCATTGAGCCTCAGCTGGAGGACAGTGAGGAGTTCCAGTGGCCTCACTAGAAGAAGGATGTGATTTCCCAGTGAGGGACGGAAGAGGGATTCACCGGGATGTTTCCTGGGCTGGAGTGTTTCTGCAGTGAAGACAGGATGGTGAGGCTGGGGTTGTTTTCTTCAGAACAGTGAACGCGGAGCGTGGACGTCATTGTGGTTACAAAATAATGAGGGACAAAGATAGGAGAGTAAAGAAGAAACTTTTTCCTCTTAGCAGAGGGGTCAATATCCAGGAGCAGTGGATTTAGGGTGGATTTGAGGGGAACATTAACGTTCCATAGTCATGTCAGAAATCCTGCTGGCCATCCTGCACAGCAGGATCCCACAGACACGCCAAACGCAACGTGTTAGCAGCCAGATAGAAAACAAAAGAGTAGATGTGAATTGATGAAAGGGTGAAACACAACAGCACGGATTCACCCCCAGTTACAGAGTCGCTGTTTATAAATCCAACCTATGGGAGGATGTGATTGAGGTTCCTTATCCAAATTCAAGAAAGGCATTGATTAAGAAGGGAAAAAAATCAGAGTATGAAAATAAACTGGTGTGGAAGGTTAAAATGGGCAGGATGGAGAGATGCTTCAGCGTGATTTGGATAGGATGTGTGTGTGGGCATCTGCATGGAAGATGCAGTATAATGTGACTCAGTGTGAGGTGATCCACTTTGGCAGCAATAATAAGAAAACAGGTTATTAACGGAACGGATGTAAATTGAGAGCTGGATACTCAGCGAGACCTTGGTGTCCTCATGCATCAGTCACTGAAAGTAAGCAAGCAGGCACAGCAGGCAGTAACAAAGGCAAATGGGATGTTGGCCTTCACAGCGAGAGGATTTGAGGAGAGAAATAGGGATGTTTTGCTGCAATTGTCGAGGGCATTGGAGTTTTATAGGACATAGAACATAGAATAGTACAGCACAGAACAGGCCCTTCGGCCCACGATGTTGTGCCGAGCTTTATGTGAAACCAAGATCAAGCTATCCCACTCCCTATCATCCTGGCGTGCTCCATGTGCCTATCCAATAACCGCTTAAATGTTCCTAAAGTGTCTGACTCCACTATCACTGCAGGCAGTCCATTCCACACCCCAACCACTCTCTACGTAAAGAACCTACCTCTGATATCCTTCCTATATCTCCCACCACGAACACTATAGTTAGCCCCCCTTGTAATAGCTCCATCCACCCGAGGAAATAGTCTTTGGACATTCACTCTATCTATCCTCTTCATCATTTTATAAACCTCTATTAAGTCTCCCCTCAGCCTCCTCCGCTCCAGAGAGAACAGCCCTCGCTCCCTCAACCTTTCCTCATAAGACCTACCCTCCAAACCAGGCTGCATCCTGGTAAGTCTCCTCTGCACTCTTTCCAGCGCTTCCACATCCTTCTTATAGTGAGGTGACCAGAACTGCACACAATATTCGAAATGTGGTCTCACCAAGGTGCTGTATAGTTACAACATAACCCCACGGCTCTTAAACTCCAACCCCCTGTTAATAAAAGGTAACACACTCGAGGCCTTCTTCACAGCTCTATCCACTTGAGTGCAACCTTTAGAGATCTGTGGATATGGACCCCAAGATCTCTCTGTTCCTCCACAGTCTTCAGAACCCTACCTTTGACCCTGTAATCCACATTTAACCCTACCATTCTCAAGGATGATGCTAAATAGTGACACAATCCCCAAGGATCACTCTACATAGAGACACAATCTCCAAGGATCACTCTAAATAGTGACACAATCCAAAGGGATCACTCTAAAAAGTGACGCAATCCCCAAGGATCACTCTAAATAGTGACACAATCCCCAAGGATCACTCTAAATAGTGACGCAAACCCCAAGGTTCACTCTAAATAGTGACACAATCCTCAAGGATCACTTAAATAGAGACACAATCCCCAAGGATCACTCTCAATAGTGACACAATCCCCAAGGATCACTCTTAATAGTGACTCAATCCCCAAGGATCACTCTAAATAGTGACACAATCCCCAAGGATCACTCTCAATAGAGACACAATCCCCAAGGATCACTCTAAATAGTGACAGAGTCCCCAAGGATCACTCTAAATAGTGACACAATCCCCAAGGATCACTCTAAATAGTGACACAATCCCCAAGGATCACTCTAACTAGTGACGCAAACCCCAAGGATCACTCTAAATAGTGACACAATCCTCAAGGATCACTTAAATAGAGACACAATCCCCAAGGATCACTCTCAATAGTGACACAATCCCCAAGGATCACTCTAAATAGTGACTCAATCCCCAAGGATCACTCTAAATAGTGACACAATCCCCAAGGATCACTCTCAATAGAGACACAATCCCCAAGGATCACTCTAAATAGTGACACAGTCCCCAAGGATCACTCTAAATAGTGACACAATCCCCAAGGATCACTCTAAATAGTGACACAATCCCCAAGGATCACTCTAAATAGTGACACAATCATAAGAACATAAGAACTAGGAGCAGGAGTAGGCCATCTAGTTCCTCGACCCTGCCCCACCATTCAATAAGATCATGGCTGATCTGAAGTGGATCAGTTCCACCGACCCGCCTGATCCCTACAGCCCCTAATTCCCTTACCGATCAGGAATCCATCTATCCGTGATTTAAACATATTCAACGAGGTAGCCTACACCACTTCAGTGGGCAGAGAATTCCAGAGATTCACCATCCTCTGAGAGAAGAAGTTCCTCCTCAACTCTGTCCTAAACTGACCCCCCTTTATTTTGAGGATGTGCCCTCTAGTTCTAGTTTCCTTTCCAAGTGGAAAGAATCTCTCCACCTCTACCCTATCCAGCCCCTTCATTATCTTATAGGTCTCTATAAGAACCCCCCTCAGCCTACTAAATTTCAACGAATACAAACCCAATCTGCTCCGTCTCTCCTCATAATAAACACCCTTCATCTCTGGTATCAACCTGGTGATCCTTCCCTGCACTCCCTCCAAGGCCAATATATCCTTCCACAAATAAGAGGACCAATACTGCTCAGAGTATTCCAGCTGCGGCCTCACCAATGCCCTGTACAGATGCAGCAAGACATCTCTGCTTTATATTCTATCCCCTTGCGGGATAGGCCAACATCCCATTTGCCTTCTTGATCACCTGTTGCAACTGCAGACTGGGTTTTTGCATCTCATGCACAAGGACCCCCAGGTCCCTTTGCACAGTAGCATGTTGTAATTTTTTTCCATTTGGATAATAATCCAATTTTCTCTTATTTCCTCCAAAGTGAATAACCTCGCATTTGTTAACGTTAAACTCCATCTGCCAGATCCTCGCCCACCCACTCAGCCTGTCCAAATCTCTCTGCAGACCTTCTACGACCTCCACACGATTCACAATCCCCCAACGATCACCCTAAATGGTGACACAATCCCCAAAGATCACTCTAAAGAGAGACACAATCCACAAGGACCTCACCAAATAATGACACAATGCCCAAGGATCTCTCTAAATAGTGGCACAATCCCCAAGGATCAGTCTAAATAGTGACACAATCCCCAAGGATCACTCTCAATAGAGACAGAATCCACCAGGATCATTCTAAATGCTGACACAATCCCCAAGGATCACTATAAATAGTGTCACTATCCCCAAGGAT
Organism: Mustelus asterias; assembly: GCF_964213995.1. NCBI lineage: Eukaryota > Metazoa > Chordata > Chondrichthyes > Carcharhiniformes > Triakidae > Mustelus > Mustelus asterias. The sequence goes on from NW_027590499.1 coordinate 246,663, forward strand.
CAATCTCAATAGAGACAGAATCCCCAAGGATCACTCTAAATAGTGACACAATCCCCAAGGATCACTCTAAATAGTGACACAATACCCGAAGGAACAGTCTAAATAGTGACACAATCCACAAGGATCACTCTAAATAGTGACACAATCCCCAACGATCTCTCTAAATAATGACACAATCCCCAGGGATCACCCTCAATAGAGACACAATCCACAAGGATCACTCTAAATAGTGACACAATCACCAAGGATCACTCAAAATAATGACACAATCCCCAAGGATCTCTCTAAATAGTGACACAATCCCCAAGGATCAGTCTAAATAATGACACAATCCCCAAGGATCTCTCTAAATAGTGGCACAATCCCCAAGGATCACTCTAAATAGTGACACAATCCCCAAGGATCTCTCTAAATAGTGACACAATCCCCAAGGATCACTCAAAATACTGACATAATCCCCAAGGATCACTCCAAATAGTGGCACAATCCCCAAGGATCACTCTAAATAGTGACACAATCCCCAAGGATCACTCTAAATAGTGACACAATCCTCAAGGATCACTCAAAATAATGAGACAATCACCAAGGATCACTCTAAATACTGACACAATCCCCAAGGATCATTCGAAATAGTGACACAATCCCCAAGGATCACTCTAAATAGTGACACAATCCCCAAGGAGCACTCTAAATAGTGACACAATCCCCAAGGATCACTCTAAATAGTGACAGAATCCCCAAGGATAACTCTAAATAGTGACACAATTCCCAAGGAACACTCTAAATAGTGACACGCCTTAGAAACAGGAAAGGCGCAGTCACTATGTTGGGGGTGTACTACAGGCCCCCCAACAGCCCAAGGGAAGTGGAAGAATGGATATGTCAGGAGATACTGGATAGGTGCAGAAAATATAGGGTTGTTGTAGTGGGAGACTTCAATTTCCCTGGTATGGACTGGAAATCGCTGAGGGCAGGGACTCTGGATGGGGAGGAATTTGTAAAATGTGTACAGGAGGGTTCGTTGGAACAATATGTGGACAGCCCGACTAGAGAGGGGGCTATACTGGACCTGGTACTGGGGAATGAGCCCGGTCAGGTCTTCAACATTTTGGTTGGGGAACATGTGACAAATAGTGACCACAATTCTGTTAGCTTTAGGATAGTGATGGAAAAGGATGAGTGGTGTCCCAAGGGAAAGGTGTTGGATTGGGGGAAGGCTAACTTTATTGGGATCAGGCAGAATTTGGCAGCTCTTGATTGGGAGAGGCTGTTTGAGGGTAAATCCACATCTGGTATGTGGCAGTCTTTTAAGGAACGGTTGTTAGGGCTACAGGACAAGCATGTGCCTGTAAAAAAGAAGGATAGGAAGGGTAGGATTAGAGAACCGTGGATAACCAGGGAAATTGAGGGACTGATCAAAAGGAAAAGAGAGGCGGATGTTAGGTCCAAGCAGCTAAAAACGGAGGGAGCTCTGGAGGAGTATAATGAAAGTAGGAAAATACTCAAACGGGGAATTAGAAGAGCAAAAAGGGGTCACGAAATGTTCTTGGCAGACAGGATGAAGGAGATTCCCAAGGCATTTTATTCATACGTTAGGAACAAAAGGGTTGTTAGGGAAAAAATCGAACCTCTCAGGGACAAAAGTGGGGACTTATGCTTGGAGCCCAAAGAGGTAGGGGAGATCCTAAATGAATACTTTGCGTCGGTATTCACTAAGGAGAGGGATGTGTTGACTGGGAGTGTCTCGGAGGGGAGTGTTGAACCGTTGGAGAAAATCTCCATTACAAAGGAGGAAGTGTTAGGTTTGTTAGAGAATATAAAAACTGACAAATCCCCAGGGCCTGATGGAATCTATCCAAGGCTGCTCAGGGAGACGAGAGGTGAAATCGTTGGGCCTCTGACGCAAATCTTTGTCTCGTCACTGGACACAGGTGAGGTCCCAGAGGATTGGAGGATAGCCAATGTGGTCCCGTTCTTCAAGAAGGGTAGGAAGGATAACCCGGGTAATTATAGGCCGGTGAGCTTGACGTCCGTGGTGGGGAAGTTGTTGGAGAAGATTCTTAAAGATAGGATGTATGCACATTTAGAAAGGAATAAACTCATTAACGATAGTCAACATGGTTTTGTGAGAGGGAGGTCATGCCTCACTAACCTGGTGGTGTTTTTTGAAGAAGTGACCAAAATGGTTGACGAAGGAAGGGCCGTGGATGTTGTCTATATGGACTTTAGTAAAGCATTTGACAAAGTCCCTCATGGTAGGCTAGTGAAAAAGGTTGGATCCCATGGGATAAAGGGGGAGGTGGCTAGATGGGTGGAGAACTGGCTTGGTCATAGAAGACAGAGGGTGGTAGTGGAAGGGTCTTTTTCCAGCTGGAGGCCTGTGACTAGTGGTGTACCGCAGGGCTCTGTATTCGGACCTCTGCTGTTTGTGATTTATATAAATGATCTGGAAGAAGGAGTAACTGGGGTGATCAGTAAGTTTGCGGACGACACAAAACTGGCAGGACTTGCAGATAGTGAGGAACATTGTCAGAGGCTACAGAAGGATACAGATAGGCTGGAAATTTGGGCAAGGAAATGGCAGATGGAGTTCAATCCTGATGAATGCGAAGTGATGCATTTTGGTGGGAATAATGTAGGGAGGAGCTACACGATAAATGGAAGAACCATAAAGGCTGTAGAGACGCAGAGGGACCTGGGTGTGCAAGTCCACAGATCTTTGAAGGTGACGTCACAGGTGGAGAAGGTGGTGAAGAAGGCATATGGCATGCTTGCCTTTATAGGACGGGGCATAGAGTATAAAAGTTGGGGTCTGATGTTGCAGATGTATAGAACGTTGGTTCGGCCGCATTTGGAATACTGCGTCCAGTTCTGGTCGCCACACTACCAGAAGGACGTGGAGGCTTTGGAGAGAGTACAGAGGAGGTTTACCAGGATGTTGCCTGGTATGGAGGGGCTTGGTTATGAGGAGAGATTGGGGAAACTGGGGATGTTCTCCTTGGAAAGACGGAGGATGAGGGGAGACTTAATAGAGGTGTATAAAATTATGAAAGGCATAAAAAGGGTGAACGGTGGGAAGCGTTTACCCGGGTCGGTGGTGACGTTCACGAGGGGTCATAGGTTCAAGGTGAAGGGGGGGAGGTTTAACACAGATATCAGAAGGACATATTTCACACAGAGGGTCGTGGGGGCCTGGAATGTGTTGCCGGGCAAGGTGGTGGAGGCGGACACACTGGGAACGTTTAAGACTTATCTAGACAGCTATATGAACGGAGTGGGAATGGAGGGATACAAAAGATTGGTCTTGTTTGGACCAGGGAGTGGCGCGGGCTAATTGCTCCTGGTTTCTCGTTTCAAGGCTTCATTCTATGATCATCTTGCTGGTGCCAGTACAGAGTGAGACTGCGGATAGTTGGGAACCTGTCTCGGGGGCAGGGAATTCATATGGTGTTCGTGGAAGTGGAAATGACTAGGGTTGGGAAGCATTTTCCGATCAGGGCCATTGTGATCTCCTGGACTCGTTTCGATCGCCTCAGGGGGTCGGAGAGGAATTTCCCAGATTTATTTTTCCCCATATTGGCCCTGGGGTTTTTCACTCTGGGTTTTCGCCTCTCCCTGGAGATCACATGGTCTGGAATGGGGGGGGTGGGGGTGAGTTAATAGGTTGTAATGAACAAAGCATCGTAGCTGTGGGGGACAGCTCGGTGGATAGGATATTGGTATGTAGACAGGCTGGAAAATTGGGCGGGGATCCTGGATTCAGGATTCAATACTGGACCGGGGAGCGGCGCGGGCTTGGAGGGCCGAAGGGCCTGTTCCTGTGCTTTATTGTTCTTTGTTCTTTGTTCTAAATACTGACACAATCCCCAAGGATCACTCAAAATACTGACATAATCACCAAGGATCACTCAAAATAATGACAAACTCCCCAAGGATCTCTCTAAATAGTGACACAATCCCCAAGGATCACTCTACATAATGACACAATCCCCAAGGATCTCTCTAAATAGTGGCACAATCCCCAAGGATCACTCTAAATAGTGACACAATCCCCAAGGATCTCTCTAAATAGTGACACAATCCCCAAGGATCACTCGAAATACTGACTTAACCCCCAAGGATCACTCTAAATAGAGACACAAACCCCAAGGATCACTCTAAATAGTGACACAATCCCCAAGCATCACTCTAAATCGTGACAGAGTCAAGTCGTACCTCACTAATTTGATTAAAACATTTTAGGAGGTATCTCATTTTGTTGATGAGGTTCGGGCAGTTGATGTCATATGCATGGAATTTAGTAAGTCGTTTGATAAGGTCCCCCATGGGAGGTTTATGAAGAAAGTAAGGAGGTGTGGGATGGAGGGAAAGTTGGCCGATTGGATAGGTAACTGGCTGTCTGATCGAAGACAGAGGGTGATGGTGGGTGGAAAATTTTCGGATTGGAGGCAGGTTGCCCGCGGAGTGCCGCAGGGATCAGTGCTTGGTCCTCTGCTCTTTGTGATTTTTATCAATGACTGAGAGGAGGGGGCTGAAGGGTGGATCACTAAATTTGCTGGTGACACCAAGATTGGTGGAGTAGTGGATGAGGTGGAGGGCTGTTGTAGGCTGCAAAGAGACATAGATAGGATTTGGGCGGCACGGTAGCACAGTGGTTAGCACTGCTGCTTCACAGCTCCAGGGTCCTGGGTTCGGTTCCCGGCTCGGGTCACTGTCTGTGTGGAGTTTGCACATTCTCCTCATGTCTGCGTGGGTTTCCTCCGGGTGCTCCGGTTTCCTCCCACAGTCCAAAGATGTGCAGGTTAGGTTGATTGGCCAGGTTAAAAATTGCCCCTTAGAGTCCTGGGATGCATAGGTTAGAGGGATTAGCGGGTAAATATGTGGGGGTCGGGCCTGGGTGGGATTGTGGTCGGTGCAGACTCGATGGGCCGAATGGCCTCCTTCTGCACTGTAGGGTTTCTATGATTTCTATGATTTCTAAGGATGCAGAGCTGGGCTGAAAAATGGCAAATGGAGTTTAACCCTGATAAATATGAGGTGATTCATTTTGGTAGGACAAATTTAAATGTGGATTACAGGATCAAAGGTAGGGTTCTGAAGACTGTGAAGGAACAGACAGACCGTGGGGTCCATATCCACAGATCTCTAAAAGTTGCCACTCAAGTGGAGAGAGCTGTGAAGAACGCCTCGAGTGTGTTACCTTTTATTAACAGGGGGTTGGAGTTTAAGAGCCATGGGGTTATGCTGCAACTGTACAGGACCTTGGTGAGACCACATTTGGAATATTGTGTGCAGTTCTGGTCACCTCACTAGAAGAAGGATGTGGAAGCGGTGGAAGGAGTGCAGAGGAGACTTACCAGGATGCAGCCTGGTTTGGAGGGTAGGTCATATGAGGAAAGGTTGCGGGAGCTAGGGCTGTTCTCTCTGGAGCGGAGGTGGCTGAGGGGAGACTTAATAGAGGTTGATAAAATGATGAAGGGGATAGATAGAGTGAACGTTCAAAGACTATTTCCTCGGGTGGATGGAGCTATTACAAGGGGGGCTAACTATAGGGTTCGTGGTGGGAGATATAGGAAGGATATCAGAGGTAGGTTCTTTACGCAGTGAGTGGTTGGGGTGTGGAATGGACTGCCTGCAGTGATAGTGGAGTCAGACACTTTAGGAAAATTTAAGCGGTTATTGGATAGGCACATGGAGCACACCAGGATGATAGGGAGTGGGATAGCTTGATCTTGGTTTCAGATAAAGCTCGGCACAACATCGTGGGCCGAAGGGCCTGTTCTGTGCTGTACTGTTCCATGTTCTATGTTCTTAATAGTGACACAATCCCCAAGGATCACTCTAAATAGTGACACAATCCCCAAGGATCACTCTAAATAGTGACACAATCCCTAAGGATCACTCTAAATAGAGACACAAACCCCAAGGATCACTCTAAATAGTGACACAATCCCCAAAGATCACTCTAAATAGTGCCACAATCCCCAAGGATCACACTAAATAGTGACACAATCCCCAAGGATGACTCTAAATAGTGACACAATCCCCAAGGATCATTCTAAATACTGACACAATCGCCAAGGATCACTCTAAAGAGTGACACAATCCCCAAGGATCACTCTAAATATTGACACAATCCCCAAGGAACACTCTAAATAGTGAAACAATTCCCAAGGGTCACTCTAAATAGTGATACAATTCCCAAGGGTCACTCTAAATAGTGACACAATACCCAGGAATCACTCTAAAAATTGACACAACCCTCAAGGGCCGCATCCAAATTGTGACACAAACCCCAAGGATCACTCTATATAGTGACATAATCCCCAAGGATCACTCTAAATAGAGACACAATCCCCAAGGATCACTCTCAATACTGACACAATACCCAAGGATCACTCTAAATAACGACACAATCCCCATGGATCACTCTCAATAGTGACACAATCCCCAAGGATCACTCTAAATAGTGACACAATCCCCAAGGATCACTTTCAATAGTGACACAATCCCCAAGGCTCACTCTACATAGTGACACAATCCCCAAGGATCATTCTAAATAGTGACACAATCCCCAAGGATCATTTTCGATAGTGACACAATCCCCATGGATCACTCTAAATAGTGACACAATCCGCAAGGATCACTCTAAATAGTGGCACAAAACCCAAGGATCACTCTAACTAGTTACACAATCCCCAAGGATCATTCTAAATAGTGACAGAATCCCCAAGGATCACACTGAATAGAGACACAATCCCCAAGGATCACTCTAAATAGTGACACAATCCCTAAGGATCACTCTAAATAGAGACACAAACCCCAAGGATCAGTCTAAATAGTGACACAATCCCCAAGGATCACTCTAACTAGTGCCACAATCCCCAAGGATCACTCTAAATAGTGACACAATCCCCAAGGATGACTCTAAATAGTGACACAATCCCCAAGGATCACTCTAAATAGACACAATCCCCAAGGATCACTCTAAATAGTGACACAATCACTAAGGATCACTATAAATAGAGACACAAACCCCAAGGATCACTCTAAATAGTGACACAATCCCCAAGGATTACTCTAAATAGTGCCACAATCCCCAAGGATCACTCTAAATAGTGACTCAATCCCCAAGGATGACTCTAAATAGTGACACAATCCCCACGGATCATTCTAAATACTCACACAATCCCCAAGGATCACTCTCAATAGTGACACAATCCCCAAGGATCACTCTCAATAGTGACACAATCGCCATGGATCACTCTAAATAGTGACACAATCCCCAAGGATCACTTTCAATAGTGACACAATCCCCAAGGCTCACTCTAAATAGTGACACAATCCCCAAGGCTGACTCTAAATAGTGACACAATCCCCAAGGATCATTCTAAATAGTGACAGAATCCCCAAGGATCACACTGAATAGAGACACAATCCCCAAGGATCACTCTAAAGAGTGACACAATCCCCAAGGATCACTCGAAATACTGACACAATCCCCAAGGAACACTCTAAATAGTGACACAATTCCCAAGGGTCTCTCTAAATAGTGATACAATTCCCAAGGGTCACGCTAAATAGTGACACAATACCCAGGAATCACTCTAAAAATTGACACAACCCTCAAGGGCCACATCCAAATTGTGACACAAACCCCAAGGATCACTCTATATAGTGACAGAATCCCCAAGGATCACTCTAAACAGAGACACAATCCCCAAGGATCACTCTCAATACTGACACAATCCCCAAGGATCACTCTAAACAGTGACACAATACCCAAGAATCACTCTAAAAATTGACACAACCCTCAAGGACCACATCCAAATTGTGACACAAACCCCAATGATCACTCTAAATAGTGACACAATCCCCAAGGATCACTCCAAATAGTGACACAATTCCCAAGGGTCACTCCAAATAGTGACACAATACCCAAGGATCACTCTAAATAACGACACAATCCCCATGGATCACTCTCAACAGTGACACAATCCCCAAGTTCCACTCTAAATAGTGACACAATCCCCAAGGATCACTTTCAATAGTGACACAATCCCCAAGGCTCACTCTACATAGTGACACAATCCCCAAGGATCATTCTAAATAGTGACAGAATCCCCAAGGATCACACTGAATAGAGACACAATCCCCAAGGATCACTCTAAAGAGTGACACAATCCCCAAGGATCACTCTAAATACTGACACAATCCCCAACGAACACTCTAAATAGTGACACAATTCCCAAGGGTCTCTCTAAATAGTGATACAATTCCCAAGGGTCACGCTAAATGGTGACACAATACCCAGGAATCACTCTAAAAATTGACACAACCCTCAAGGGCCACATCCAAATTGTGACACAAACCCCAATGATCACTCTAAATAGTGACACAATCCCCAAGGATCACTCCAAATAGTGACACAATTCCCAAGGGTCACTCTAAATAGTGACACAATACCCAAGGATCACTCTAAATAACGACACAATCCCCATGGATCACTCTCAATAGTGACACAATCCCCAAGGATCACTCTAAATAGTGACACAATCCCCAAGGATCACTTTCAATAGTGACACAATCCCCAAGGCTCACTCTAAATAGTGACACAATCCCCAAGGATCACTCTAAATAGTGACACAATCCCCAAGGACCATTTTCAATCGTGACACAATCCCCAAGGATCACTCTAAATAGTGACACAATCCGCAAGGATCACTCTAAATAGTGACACAAAACCCAAGGATCACTCTAAATAGTTACACAATCCCCAACGATCATTCTAAATAGTGACAGATTCCCGAAGGATCACACTGAATAGAGACACAATCCCCAAGGATCACTCTAAAGAGTGACACAATCCCCAAGGATCACTCTAAATACTGACACAATCCCCAAGGAACACTCGAAATAGTGACACAATTCCAAAGGGTCACTCTAAATAGTGATACAATCCCCAAGGATCACTCTAAATAGTGACACAATACCCAAGAATCACTCTAAAAAATGACACAACCCTCAAGGACCACATCCAAATTGTGACACAAACCCCAATGATCACTCTAAATAGTGACACAATCCCCAAGGATCACTCCAAATAGTGACACAATTCCCAAGGGTCACTCTAAATAGTGACACAATCCCCAAGGATCACTCTAAATAGTGACACAATCCACAAGGGTCACTCTAAATAGTGGCACAATCCACAAGGATCACTCCAAATAGTGACACAATTCCCAAGGGTCACTCTAAATAGTGACACAATCCACAAGTATCATTCTAAGTAGTGACACAATCCCCAAGGATCACTCTAAATAGTAACACAACCCCCAAGGATCACTCTAAATAGTGACACAATCCACAAGGATCACTCCAAATAGTGACACAATTCCCAAGGGTCACTATAAATAGTGACACAATCCACAAGTATCATTCTCAATAGTGAAACAATCCCCAAGGATCACTCTAAATAGTGACACAATCCCCAAGGATCACTCCAAATAGTGACACAATTCCCAAGGGTCACTCTTAATAGTGACACAATCCACAAGTATCATTCTAAATAGTGACACAATCCCCAAGGATCACTTTAAATAGTGACACAATCCCCAAGGATCACTCTAAATAGTGACACAATCCCGAAGGATCACTCTAAATCGTGACAGAGTCAAGTCGTACCTCACTAATTTGATAAAAATTTTTTAGGAGGTATCTAATTTTGTTGATGAAGTTCGGGCAGTTGATGTCATACGCATGGATTTTAGTAAGTCGTTTGGTAAGGTCCCCCATGGGAGGTTTATGAAGAAAGTAAGGAGGTGTGGGATAGAGGGAAAGTTGGCAGATTGGATAGGTAACTGGCTGTCTGATCGAAGACGGAGGGTGATGGTGGATGGAAAATTTTCGGATTGGAGGCAGGTTGCTAGCGGAGTGCCGCAGGGATCAGTGTTTGGTCCTCTGCTCTTTGTGATTTTTATCAATGACTTAGAGGAGGGGGCTGAAGGGTGGATCACTAAATTTGCTGGTGACACCAAGATTGGTGGAGTAGTGGATGAGGTGGAGGGCTGTTGTAGGCTGCAAAGAGACATAGATAGGATTTGGGCGGCACGGTAGCACAGTGGTTAGCACTGCTGCTTCACAGCTCCAGGGTCTTGGGTTCGATTCCCGGCTCGGGTCACTGTCTGTGTGGAGTTTGCACATTCTCCTCATGTCTGCGTGGGTTTCCTCCGGGTGCTCCGGTTTCCTCCCACAGTCCAAAGATGTGCAAGTTAGGTTGATTGGCCAGGTTAAAAATTGCCCCTTCGAGTCCTGGGATGCGTAGGTTAGAGGGATTAGCGGGTAAATATGTGGGGATCGGGCCTGGGTGGGATTGTGGTCGGTGCAGACTCGATGGGCCGAATGGCCTCCTTCTGCACTGTAGGGTTTCTATGATTTCTAAGGATGCAGAGCTGGGCTGAAAAATGGCAAATGGAGTTTAACCCTGATAAATATGAGGTGATTCATTTTGGTACGACAAATTTAAATGGGGATTACAGGATCAAAGGTAGGGTTCTGAAGACTGTGAAGGAACAGACAGACCGTGGGGTCCATATCCACAGATCTCTAAAAGTTGCCACTAAAGTGGAGAGAGCTGTGAAGAACGCCTCGAGTGTGTTACCTTTTATTAACAGGGGGTTGGAGTTTAAGAGCCATGGGGTTATGCTGCATCTGTACAGGACCTTGGTGAGACCACATTTGGAATATTGTGTGCAGTTCTGGTCACCTCACTATAAGAAGGATGTGGAAGCGGTGGAAGGAGTGCAGAGGAGACTTACCAGGATGCAGCCTGGTTTGGAGGGTAGGTCTTATGAGGAAAGGTTGCGGGGAGCTAGGGCTGTTCTCTCTGGAGCGGAGGTGGCTGAGGGGAGACTTAATAGAGGTTGATAAAATGATGAAGGGGATAGATAGAGTGAACGTTCAAAGACTATTTCCTCGGGTGGATGGAGCTATTACAAGGGGGGCTAACTATAGGGTTCGTGGTGGGAGATATAGGAAGGATATCAGAGGTAGGTTCTTTCCACAGTGAGTGGTTGGGGTGTGGAATGGACTGCCTGCAGTGATAGTGGAGTCAGACACTTTAGGAACATTAAAGCGGTTATTGGATAGGCACATGGAGCACACCAGGATGATAGGGAGTGGGATAGCTTGATCTTGGTTTCAGATAAACCTCGGCACAACATCGTGGGCCGAAGGGCCTGTTCTGTGCTGTACTGTTCCATGTTCTATGTTCTTAATAGTGACACAATCCCCAAGGATCACTCTAAATAGTGACACAATCCCCAAGGATCACTCTAAATAGTGACACAATCCCTAAGGATCACGCTAAATAGAGACACAAACCCCAAGGATCACTCTAAATAGTGACACAATCCCCAAGGATCAATCTAAATAGTGCCACAATCCCCAAGGATCACTCTAAATAGTGTACACAATCCCCAAGGATGACTCTAAATAGTGACACAATCCCCAAGGATCACTCTAAATAGACACAATCCCCAAGGATCACTCTAAATAGTGACACAATCCCTAAGGATCACTCTAAATAGAGACACAAACCCCAAGGATCACTCTAAATAGTGACACAATCCCCAAGGATCACTCTAAATAGTGCCACAATCCCCAAGGACCACTCTGAATAGTGACACAATCCCCAAGGATGACTCTCAATAGTGACACAATCCCCAAGGATCATTCTAAATACTGACACAATCCCCAAGGATCACTCTCAATAGTGACACAATCCCCAAGGATCACTCTCAATAGTGACACAATCCCCAAGGATCACTCTAAATAGTGACACAATCCCCAAGGATCACTTTCAATAGTGACACAATCCCCAAGGCTCACTCTAAATAGTGACACAATCCCCAAGGATCACTCTAAATAGTGACAGAATCCCCAAGGATCACACTGAATAGAGACACAATCCCCAAGGATCACTCTGAAGAGTGACACAACCCCCAAGGATCACTCTAAATACTGACAATATCCCGAAGGAACACTCTAAATAGTGACACAATTCCCAGGGGTCACTCTAAATAGTGATACAATTCCCAAGGCTCACTCTAAATAGTAACACAATACCCAGGAATCACTCTAAAAATTGACACAACCCTCAAGGGCCACATCCAAATTGTGACACAAACCCCACGGATCACTCTATATAGTGACAGAATCCCCAAGGATCACTCTAAATAGAGACACAATCCCCAAAGATCACTCTCAATTCTGACACAATCCCCAAGGATCACTCTAAATAGTGACACAATATCCAAGAATCACTCTAAAAATTGACACAACCCTCAAGGACCACATCCAAATTGTGACACAAACCCCAATGATCACTCTAAATAGTGACACAATCCCCAAGGATCACTCCAAATAGTGACACAATTCCCAAGGGTCACTCGAAATAGTGACACAATCCCCAAGGATCACTCTAAATAACGACACAATCCCCATGGATCACTCTCAGTAGTGACACAATCCCCAAGGATCACTCTAAATAGTGACACAATCCCCAAGGATCACTTTCAATAGTGACACAATCCCCAAGGCTCACTCTAAATAGTGACACAATCCCCAAGGATCACTCTAAATAGTGACACAATCCCCAAGGATGATTTTCAATAGTGACACAATCCCCAAGGATCACTCTAAATAGTGACACAATCCGCAAGGATCACTCTAAATAGTGACACAAAACCCAAGGATCACTCTAAATAGTTACACAATCCCCAAGGATCATTCTAAATAGTGACAGAATCCCCAAGGATCACACTGAATAGAGACACAATCCCCAAGGATCACTCTAAAGAGTGACACAATCCCCAAGGATCACTCTAAATACTGACACAATCCCCAAGGAACACTCTAAGTAGTGACACAATTCCAAAGGGTCACTCTAAATAGTGATACAATCCCCAAGGATCACTCTAAATAGTGACACAATACCCAAGAATCACTCTAAAAAATGACACAACGCTCAAGGACCACATCCAAATTGTGACACAAACCCCAATGATCACTCTAAATAGTGACACAATCACCAAGGATCACTCCAAATAGTGACACAATTCCCAAGGGTCACTCTAAATAGTGACACAATCCCCAAGGATCACTCTAAATAACGACACAATCCCCATGGATCACTCTAAATAGTGACACAATCCCCAACGGTCACTCTAAATAGTGGCACAATCCACAAGGATCACTCCAAATAGTGACACAATTCCCAAGGGTCTCTCTAAATAGTGACACAATCCACAAGTATCGAACTAAGTAGTGACACAATCCCCAAGGATCACTCTAAATAGTAACACAATCCCCAAGGATCACTCTAAATAGTGACACAATCCACAAGGATCACTCCAAATAGTGACACAATTCCCAAGGGTCACTCTAAATAGTGACACAATCCACAAGTATCATTCGAAATAGTGACACAATCCCCAAGGATCACTCTAAATAGTGACACAATCCCCAAGGATCACTCCAAATAGTGACACAATTCCCAAGGGTCACTCTTAATAGTGACACAATCCACAAGTATCATTCTAAATACTGACACAATCCCCAAGGATCACTCTAAATAGTGACACAATCCCCAAGGATCACTCTAAATAGTGACACAATTCCGAAGGATCACTCTAAATCGTGACAGAGTCAAGTCGTGCCTCACTAATTTGATAAAAATTTTTTAGGAGCTTTCTAATTTTGTTGATGAAGTTCGGGCAGTTGATGTCATACGCATGGATTTTAGTAAGTCGTTTGATAAGGTCCCCCATGGGAGGTTTATGAAGAAAGTAAGGAGGTGTGGGATAGAGGGAAAGTTGGCCGATTGGAAATGTAACTGGCTGTCTGATCGAAGACAGAGGGTGATGGTGGATGGAAAATGTTCGGATTGGAGGCAGGTTGCTAGCGGAGTGCCGCAGGGATCAGTGTTTGGTCCTCTGCTCTTTGTGATTTTTATCAATGACTTAGAGGAGGGGGCTGAAGGGTGGATCACTAAATTTGCTGGTGACACCAAGATTGGTGGAGTAGTGGATGAGGTGGAGGGCTGTTGTAGGCTGCAAAGAGACATAGATAGGATTTGGGCGGCACGGTAGCACAGTGGTTAGCACTGCTGCTTCACAGCTCCAGGGTCCTGGGTTCGATTCCCGGCTCGGGTCACTGTCTGTGTGGAGTTTGCACTTTCTCCTCATGTCTGCGTGGGTTTCCTCCGGGTGCTCCGGTTTCCTCCCACAGTCCAAAGATGTGCAGGTTAGGTTGATTGGCCAGGTTAAAAATTGCCCCTTCGAGTCCTGGGATGCGGAGGTTAGAGGGATTAGCGGGTAAATATGTGGGGGTATGGCCTGGGTGGGATTGCGGTCGGTGCAGACTCGATGGGCCGAATGGCCTCCTTCTGCACTGTAGGGTTTCTATGATTTCTATGATTTCTAAGGATGCAGAGTTGGGCTGAAAAATGGCAAATGGAGTTTAACCCTGATAAATATGAGGTGATTCATTTTGGTAGGACAAATTTAAATGTGGATTACAGGGTCAAAGGTCGAGTTCTGAAGACTGTGGAGGAACAGACAGATCGTGGGGTCCATATCCACAGATCTCTAAAAGTTGCCACTCAAGTGGAGAGAGCTGTGAAGAACGCCTCGAGTGTGTTACCTTTTATTAACAGGGGGTTGGAGTTTAAGAGCCATGGGGTTATGCTGCATCTGTACAGGACCTTGGTGAGACCACATTTGGAATATTGTGTGCAGTTCTGGTCACCTCACTATAAGAAGGATGTGGAAGCGCTGGAAAGAGTGCAGAGGAGACTTACCAGGATGCAGCCTGGTTTGGAGGGTAGGTCTTATGAGGAAAGGTTTGCGGGAGCTAGGGCTGTTCTCTCTGGAGCGGAGGTGGCTGAGGGGAGACTTAATAGAGGTTGATAAAATGATGAAGGGGATAGATAGAGTGAACGTTCAAAGACTATTTCCTCGGGTGGATGGAGCTATTACAAGGGGGCCTAAATATAGGGTTCGTGGTGGGAGATATAGGAAGGATATCAGAGGTAGGTTCTTTACGCAGTGAGTGGTTGGGGTGTGGAATGGACTGCCTGCAGTGATAGTGGAGTCAGACACTTTAGGAATATTTAAGCGGTTATTGGATAGGCACATGGAGCACACCAGGATGATTGGGAGTGGGATAGCTTGATCTTGGTTTCAGATAAAGCTCGGCACAACATCGTGGGCCGAAGGGCCTGTTCTGTGCTGTACTGTTCCATGTTCTATGTTCTTAATAGTGACACAATCCCCAAGGATCACTCTAAATAGTGACACAATCCCCAAGGATCACTCTAAATAGTGACACAATCCCTAAGGATCACGCTAAATAGAGACACAAACCCCAAGGATCACTCTAAATAGTGACACAATCCCCAAGGCTCACTCTAAATAGTGACACAATTCCCAAGGTTCACTCTAAATAGTGACACAGTCACCAAGGATCACACTAAATAGTGACACAATACACAAGGACCACTCTAAATAGTGTCACAATCCCCAAGGATCACTCTAAATAATGGCACAATCCCCAAGGATCACACTAAATAGTGACACAATCCCCAAGGATCACTCTAAATAGTGACACAATCCCTAAGGATCACTCTAAATAGAGACACAAACCCCAAGGATCACTCTAAATAGTGACACAAACCCCAAGGATCACTCTAAATAGTGACACAATCCCCAAGGATCACTCTAAATAGTGCCACAATCCCCAAGGATCACTCTCAATAGTGACACAATCCCCAAGGATCTCTCTCAATAGTGACACAATCCCCAAGGATCACTTTCAATAGTGGCACAATCCCCAAGGCTCACTCTAAATAGTGACACAATCCCCAAGGATCACTCTAAATAGTGACACAATCCCCAAGGATCACTTTCAATAGTGACGCAATCCCCAAGGATCACTCTAAATAGTGACACAATCCGCAAGGATCACTCTAAATAGTGACACAAAACCCAAGGATCACTCTAAATAGTTACACAATCCCCAAGGATCATTCTAAATAGAGACACAATCCCCAAGGATCATTTTGAAGAGTGACACAATCCCCAAGGATAACTCTAAATAGTGACACAATCCCCAAGGAACACTCTAAATAGTGACACAATTCCCAAGGGTCACTCTAAATAGTGATATAATCCCCAAGGATCACTCTAAATAGGGACACAATACCCAGGAATCACTCTATAAATTGACACAACCCTCAAGGACCACATCCAAATTGTGACAGAAACCCCAAGGATCACTCTATATAGTGACAGAATCCCCAAGGATCACTCTAAATAGAGACACAATCCTCAAGGATCACTCTCAATACTGACACAATCCCCAAGGATCACTCCAAATAGTGACACAATTCCCAAGGATCACTCTAAATAGTGACACAATCCCCAAGGGTCACTCTAAATAGTGGCACAATGCACAAGGATCACTCCAAATAGTGACACAATTCCCAAGGGTCACACTAAATAGTGACACAATCCACAAGTAACATTCTAAATAGTGACACAATCCCCAAGGATCACTCTAAGTCGTAACACAATCCCCAAGGATCACTCTAAATAGTGACACAATCCCCAAGGATCACTCTAAATAGTGACACAATCCACAAGGATCACTCCAAATAGTGACACAATTCCCAAGGGTCACACTAAATAGTGACACAATCCACAAGTAACATTCTAAATAATGACACAATCCCCAAGGATCACTCTAAATAGTGACACAATCCACAAGTATCATTCTAAATAGTGACACAATCCCCAAGGATCACTCTAAATAGTGACACAATCCACAAGTAACATTCTAAATAGTGACACAATCCCCAAGGATCACTCTGAACAGTGACACAATCCCCAAGGATCACTCTAAATCGCGAAAGGCTTTGCAATCTCATCCCGTGCCTCCCAAAGAATCCTAGGATACATTTCATCAGGCCCAGGGGACTTATCGACCTTCAGTTTATTCAAAACTGCCAGGACATCCTCCCTCCGAACATCTATTTCCTCCAGCCTATTAGCCTGTAACACCTTCTCTTCCTCAAAAACATGGCCCCTCTCCTAGGTGAACACTGACGAAAAGTATTCATTCATCACCACTCCTATCTCTACTGACTCCATACACAAGATCCCGCGACTATCCTTGACCGGCGCTAACCTCACCCTGGTCATTCTTTTATTGCTCACAGAAGAGTAAAAAGCCTTGGGGTTTTCCTTGATCCGACTCGCCAAAGACTTCTCATGTCCCCTCCTAGCTCTCCTAAGCCCCTTTTTCAGCTCATTCCTTGCTAACTTGTAACCCTCAATCGAGCCAACTGAACCTTGTTTCCTCATCCCTACATAAGCTTCCCTCTTCCTTTTCACAAGACATCCCACCTCTTTCGTGAACCATGGTTCCCTCACTCGGCCATTTCCTCCCTGCCTGACAGGGACATACCTATCATGGAAACCCAGTATATGTTCCTTGAAAAAGCACAAAGAACAATGAACAAAGAACCGTACAGCACAGGAAACAGGCCCTTCGGCCCTCCAAGCCTGTGCCGCTCCTTGGTCCAACTAGGCCAATCGTTCGTATCCCTCCATTCCCAGGCTGCTCATGTGACTATCCAGGTAAGTCTTAAACGATGTCAGCGTGCCTGCCTCCACCACCCTACTTGGCAGCGCATTCCAGGCCCCCACCACCCTCTGTGTAAAAAACGTCCCTCTGATATCTGAGTTATACTTCGCCCCTCTCACCTTGAGCCCGTCACCTCTGAACTGGGAAAAAGCTTCCCACTGTTCACCCTATCTATACCCTTCATAATCTTGTACACCTCTATTAGATCTCCCCTCATTCTCCGTCTTTCCAAGGAGAACAACCCCAGTCTACCCAATCTCTCCTCATAGCTAAGACCCTCCATACCAGGCAACAGCCTGGTAAACCTTCTCCGCACTCTCTCTAACGCCTCCACGTCCTTCTGGTAGTGCGGCGACCAGAACTGGACGCAGTACTCCAAATGTGGCCTAACCAGCGTTCTATACAGCTGCATCATCAGACTCCAGCTTTTATACTCTATACCCCGTCCTATAAAGGCAAGCATACCATATGCCTTCTTCACCACCTTCTCCACCTGTGTTGCCACCTTCAAGGATTTGTAGACTTGCACACCTAGGTCCCTCTGTGTTTCTATACTCCTGATGACTCTGCCATTTATTGTATAACTCCTCCCTACATTATTTCTTCCAAAATGCATCACTTCGCATTTATCCGGATTAAACTCCGCCCAATTTTCCAGCCTGTCTATATCCTGCTGTATTGCCCGACAATGCTCTTCGCTATCCGCAATTCCAGCCATTTTGTGTCATCCGCAAAATTGCTGATTACACCAGTTACACCTTCTTCCAAATCATTTATGTATATCACAAATAGCAGAGGCCCCAGTACAGAGCCCTGCGGAAAACCACTGGTCACAGACCTCCAGCCGGAAAAAGACCCTTCGACCACTACCCTCTGTCTCCTACGGCCAAGCCAGTTCTCCACCCATCTAGCCACTTCTCCTTGTATCCCATGAGCCTTAACCTTCTTAACCAACCTGCCATGTGGGACTTTGTCAAATGCCTTACTGAAATCCATATAGACGACATCCACGGCCCTTCCTTCGTCAACCGTTTTTGTCACTTCCTCAAAAAACTCCACCAAATTTGTAAGGCACGACTTCCCTCTTACAAAACCATGCTGTCTGTCACTAATGAGAATGTTCCGTTCTAAATGCACATACATCCTGTCTCTAAGGATCCTCTCCTACCACGGACGTCAAGCTCACCGGCCTATAATTTCCTGGGTTATCCCTGCTACCCTTCTTAAACAACGGGACCACATTCGCTATCATCCAATCCTCAGAGACCTCACCCGTGTCCAAAGAAGCGACAAAGATTTCCGTCAGAGGCCCAGCAATTTCATCTCTCGTCTCCCTGAGCAGTCGAGGATAGATGCCATCAGGCCCTGGGGCTTTGTCAGTTTTAATGTTCCCTAAAAAACCTAACACTTCCTCTCTTGTAATGGAGATTTTCTCTAACGGGTCAACACCTCCCTCCGAGACACTCCCGGTTAACTCACCCCTCTCCTTCGTGAATGCCGATGCAAAGTATTCATTTAGGATCTCCCCTATTCCCTTGGGTTCTAAGCATAATACCCCTCCTTTGTCCCTGAGAGGTCCGATTTTCTCCCTGACAACTCTTTTGTTCCTAACGTATGAATAGAATGCCTTAGGATTCTCCTTAATCCTGCCTGCCAAGAACATCTCGTGACCTCTTTTTGCCCTTCTAACTTCCCGTTTTAGTTCTTTCCTACTCTCTCTGTATTCCTCCAGAGCTCCATCTGTTTTCAGTTGCCTGGACTTAGCGTACGCCTCCCTTTTCATTTTAATCAGATCCTCAATTTCCCTGGTTATCCACGGCTCTCGAATCCTACCTTTCCTATCTTTCCTTTTTACAGGCACATGCCTATCCTGCAGCCTTATCAATAGTTCCTTAAAAGACCCCCACATGCCAGACGCGGACTTACCCTCGAACATCCTCTCCCAGGAAAAGTTCCACTTTTCATCCGTGCCTTTCCCTGACAGTTTCTGTTCCCAACTTATGCCCCCTAATTCTTGCCTCATCGCATCATAATTACCTCTCCCCCAATTGTAAACCTTGCCCTGCCATACGGCCCTATCCCTCTCCATTGCAATAACAAAAGACACCGAATTGTGGTCACTATCTCCAAAGTATTCTCCCACAACCAAATCTAACACTTGGACCGGTTCATTTCCCATTACCAAATCCAATGTGGCCTCACCTCTTGTCGGCCTGTCCACATATTGTGTCAGGAAACCCTCCTGCACACACTGCACAAAAACTGCCCCATCTGAACTATTTGACCTACAAAGGTTCCAATCAATATTTGGAAAGTTAAAGTCCCCCATGACAACTACCCTGTGACCCCCACACATATCCACAATCTGCTTAGCAATTTCTTCCTCCACATCTCTATT
Source organism: Mustelus asterias (assembly GCF_964213995.1). Lineage (NCBI taxonomy): Eukaryota > Metazoa > Chordata > Chondrichthyes > Carcharhiniformes > Triakidae > Mustelus > Mustelus asterias. The sequence goes on from NW_027590499.1 coordinate 266,767, forward strand.
ACTATTTGGGGGCCTATAGGAAACTTCTAACAACGTGACCGCTCCTTTCCTATTTCTAACTTCAGCCCATATTACCTCAGTGTGCAGATCCCCCTCGAACTGCCTTTCCGCAGCCGTTAAACTATCCTTGATTAACAATGCCACTCCTCCACCTCTTTTACCAGCTTCCCTACACTTACTGAAACATCTATACCCCGGAACGTCCCACAACCATTCATGTCCTTGTTCTACCCACGTCTCCGTAATGGCCACAACATCGTAGTCCCAAGTAGCAATCCACGCCCCAAGTTCATCCACCTTGTTCCGGATGCTCCTTGCATTGAAGTAGACACACTTCAACCCACCTTCCTGTCTACCGGTACCCACCCTTGACTCTGATACTTTCCCCAATACCTCACCACCCTCAACACTGACTTCTGGACGACAACTCCTTTTCCCACTCCCCTGACAAATTAGTTTAAACCCCCCTGAAGAGCCGTATCAAATTTCCCTCCAAGGATATTGGTGCCCCTCTGGTTCAGGTGCACCCCGTCCTGTTTGTACAGGTCCCACCTTCCCCAGAATGTGTTCCAATTATCCACGTATCTGAAACCCTCCCTCCTACACCATCCCTGTAACCACATGTTTCACTGCACTCTCTCCCTGTTCCTCAACTCGCTATCAAGTGGCACCGGTAATGTACCAGAGATGACCACATGTTTTCTCTTGGCTCTCAGCTTCCAGCCCAGCTCCCGAAATTCCTGTTTTAAATCCCCGTTCCTTCTCTTACCTATGTTGTTGGTACCAATTTGTACCACGACTTGTGACTGTTTTCCCTCCCCCTTAAGATTCCGGAAAACACGGTCTGAGACGTCACGGACCTTGGCATCCGGTAGGCAACAAACCATCCGTGAGTCTCTTTTGCTGCCACAGAACCTCCTATCTATCCCTCTAACTAACGAGTCCCCATTCACTATTGCCCTCCCGCTCTGCCCCTTACCCTCCCGAGCCACAGAGATGGACACAGTGCTGGAGATCCTCTCACTGCGGCTCACCACTGGTATGTCATCCCCCTCAACCGTATCCAAAGCGGAATACTTGTTGCTAAGGGGAACGACCACTGGGGATCCCTGCACGGACTGCTTCCTCCCAGCCCCTCTCACCGTCACCCATCTATTTTCATTCCTCGGAGTAACTGTATCCCTAAACCTTCTGTCTGTGGCCACCTCTGCGTCCCTAATGATCCTAATTTCATCCAACTCCAGCTCCAGTTCCCTAACACGGTTTTGGAGGAGCTGCAGATGGGTGCACTTCCCACAGGTGTAATCAGCAGGGACACTGTCGTCGTCCCTCACCTCAAACATAGTGCAAGAGGAACATAGCACTGCCTGCACACCCATCCCCTCTAGATACCTTGCCAGTACCAGGTAGAAACAGCAAAATTGAATTAAACTCACCCCTGCTCGCTCTGTGCCCCGAAGCCCTGTGAGCCAAAGCCCTAATAGCTCACACTCTGCTTCCACACACGCCCTGTGAGCCAATGCCCTCAGGGTTACGAGATGAGAGACAGATCAAATGAGCCATGATCTTATGGACTGGATGACCAGGCTCGAGGGGCTGAATGATCTCCTGCAGGGACGTACGCTTGTCCTCCCCCTGCCCCCCTTCGCCCACCCCCACGACTGTCCTTCCAAGTGAATGTTTGATGGATGAGTGCAGGGGTAGAATCCTGTGTCTAATTGGTGCTGTATCTGACCTGAGAGAGATGGAAACACAATGTAGAGTGAGGTGCATTCTGTATGCAATCGCTCATTCCACACAACCCCTCACTCCCAGCCCCCAAACATCAACACCAATCTGCTTATCACTCCCTACACAATTACATCACTAAATTCATTTTATTATCAATATATATCCAGGTAGCTGCCTGACCTCAGTCCCACTGTCATTACCCACCAGGTGCATCACCGACTTGATTCTTATTATCCACAGACAAACCAATGCACCACTCACCTCACTCTCGCTGCTTAGTCCTTGTAACCTCCACATTACAACATCGATTAAGGACAACACAGCAAAAGTGTAACACAAACTGTCTCAAACACTGTCTGACACACATCTAATATCTTTATTTTAAATCCCGTCGGGTACTTGTCATCATATGACACAGGTTTAAGGTGTGTGAGGGAAAGTTTAGAGGAGATGTGCGATGCAGGTTTTTTACACAGAGGATGGTGAATGTCTGGAACCCGCTGCCCGGGGAGGTGGTGGGAGCAGGTACAATAGCGGCATTTAAGGGGCAACGAGACAAGTACATGGATAGGATGGGAATGGAAGGATACGGACTCTGTATTGAACCGGTTGAAATAGCAGAGGAACTCAATCAATACTTTGCTTCAGTATTCACAGTGGAAAAGGATCCTGGTAGTTGCAGTGCAGACTTGCAGTGGACTGAGAAGATTGAGCATGTGGGCATTAGGAAAGAGGATGTGTTGGAGCTGTTGAAAAGCACCAAGTCAGATAAATCACCGGGACCGGATGGGAGGTACCCCAGGTTACTGTGGGAGGCGAGGGAAGAGATTGCTGATCCTCTGGCAATTCTCCTGGCGTCGTCATTGGAGACAGGAGAGGTTCCGGAGGATTGGAGGATGGCGGATGTGGTTCCGTTATTCAAGAAAGGGAAAAGAGATAGCCCAGGAAATTATAGACCGGAGAGTCCAACCTCAGTGGTAGGTACGTTGATGGAGAAGATCCTGAGAGGCAGGATTTATGAACATTTGGAAAGGAATAGCATGATCAGAAGTAGCCAGCACGGCTTTGTCCGAGGCAGATCATGCCTTACGAGTCTGATTGAGTTTTTTGAAGATGTGACTAGACTCTTAGACGGGGAAGAGGGGTAGATGTAGTTTATGTAGATTTCAGTAAGGCGTTTGATAAGGTGCCCAATGCAAGGGTTATGGAGAAAGTGAAGGGGCATGGGATAGAAGGGGACGTTGCTTTGTGGATTCAGTACTGGCTTGCCCACAGAAGGCAAAGAGTGGTTGTAGTTGGGTCTTTTTCAGAGTGGAGGTCGCTCATCAGTGGGGTGCCCCAGGGATCTGTTCTGGGACCCTTGCTCTTTGTGATTTTTATAAATGACCTGAATGAGGAAGTGGAAGGATGGGTTGGCAACTTTTCTGATGACACAAAATTTGGAGGTGTTGTCGATAGTGTAGAGGGATGTCAGCAGTTGCAACGAGACATAGATAAGATGCAAGAGTGGGTGGAGAAGTGGCAGATGGACTTCAACCCAGATAGGTGTGTGATGGTTCATTTTGGCAGATCGAATAGGATGGAAGAATATAATATTGAGGGTAAGAAGCTTGGCAGTGTGGAAGAACAGAGGGATCTTGTGGTCTGGGTTCATAGGATGCACAAAGCGGCTTCGCAGGTAGAGGCTGTGGTTAAGAAGGCGTATGGAATACTGGCCTTCATCAATAGAGGAATTGAGTTCGGAAATCGGGAGATAATGCTGCAGCTGTATAGGATCCTGGTCAGACCCCACCTGGAGTACTGTGCCCAGTTCTGGTCGCCTCATTACAGAAAGGATGTGGAAGCCATAGAACCGGTGCAGGGGAGATTTACGAGGATGTTGCTGGGATTAAGTGGTATGCCTTTTGAGGATAGCTTGAGAGAGCTCGGTCTATTCTCCTTGGAGAGGCGAAGGATGAGAGGTGACCAGATAGAGGTGTATAAGATGTTGAGAGGTATTGACAGAGTGGATTCTCAGAGGCTTTTACCCAGGGCTGAAATGGTTGTCACGAGAGGCCACAGGTTTAGGGTGCTGGGCGTAGGTACAGAGGAGATGTTAGGGGTAAGTCTTTCACTCAGAGGGTGGTGGGTGCATGGAATCGACTGCCGGTAGTGGTGGTGGAAGCGGATTCGATTGATTCTTTTAAGAGGCTTTTGGATAGGTTCATGGAGGTTAGTGAGACAGAGGGTTATAGATGAGCCGAGAAGATAAGGAAATCGTTCGGCGCAACTTGTGGGCCGAAGGGCCTGTTTGTGCTGTCGCTTTTCTATGTTCTATGTTCTAAGGAAACGAAAGAGTGCAGAATGTAGTGTTACAGTCATAGCTAGGGTGCCTAGAAAGATCAACTTGATGCAAGTTAAGTCCATTCAAAGGTCTGATGGCAGCAGGGAAGAAACTGTTCTTGTGTCGGTTGGTACGTGAGATCAGACTTTTGTATATTTTTCCTGATGAAGAAAGTGGAAGAGAGAATGTCCGGGGTGCGTGGGGTCCTGAATTATGGTGGCTGCTTTGCCGAGGCAGCGAGAAGTGTAGACAGAGTCAATGGATGGGTGGCTGGTTTGAGTGATGGATTGGGCTACATTCATGACCTTTTGTAGTTTCTTGCAGTCTTGGGCAGAGCAGGAGTCATACCAAGCTGTGATACAGCCCGAAAGAATGCTTTCTATGGTTCATCTGTAAACGTTGGTGAGAATCATAGCTGACATTCCAAATGTCCTTTTTCTTCTGAGAAAGTAGAGGCGTTGGTGGGCTTTCCTAACTATATTGTTGGCACGGGGGAACCAGGACATGTCTGATAGTGATCTGACACCTAAAAACATGAAGCTCTCGACTCTTTCTACTTCGATGGATGGATGTCAGAGCCAGCAGAACGTCACCATTAAGGCACGCTGCTTGGTTTTTCTTTGGTACTGGGATGATGGTCGTCTTCTTGAAGCAGATAGGGAACTCAGATTGTTGTAAAGAAAGCTGAAGATGATTGTAAATACCCCCGCCAGCTGATCCGCGCAGTGTGTGAGTGTTCGTCCGTGTACCTCATCCGGGCCAGTCGCTGTCCATGGGTTGACTTTCGAGTCGGCTGTTCTGACATCTGCAATTGTGACCTCAGATACAGCTGCATCCGAGGCTTCTGGGGTGGAGGGCATGCTCATGCTGACCTCATGCTCAACACGGACATAGTGTGCATTGAACTGATTAGAAATGGGTTTGGTGAAGCCAGCGATTTTACACACCTTCATCTTGTAGCCTGCTATGTCTTGCAGACCTTGGCATAGTCGGTGGGGGTCCGTCTGGCTATCATGGGGCACGAGGTTGGTGTGGTACTGGTTTTTTGCATCTTTGATGGATCTGTGTAGATCATATCTGGCTGTCTTGTATAGGTCAGGGTCGTCTAACTTGAATGCCTCAGACCTGGACTTCAGAAAGCAGTGGATATCCCTGATCATCCATGGTTTCCGGTTGGGAAACACACGCAATATCTTCTTGGGCACACAGTCTCCTACACACTTCCTAATGATGTCAGTTACTGTAGTGGCGTACTCGCTCAGGTTGTTCGTGGAGTTTTTAAATACTGACCAGTCCACTCACTGTAAGCAGTCACGTCGGAGATCTTTCGATTCCTCAGACCAACATTGCATGACATTATTGAATGGATCATCCCGCTTTAGCCTTTGTGTGTCAGCCTGTCGCAGGAGCACAGTCTTGTGGTCTGATTTGTCTCACTCTCTCTTACCCCAGTTGTGTCTTTCCTGATGCAGACGCTCAAGGAACAAAGGCAAAGAAATGGACAGCACAGGAATAGGCCCTTCGACCCTCTCCAAACCTGTGCTGATCATGGTGCCCTAATTTAAAATAAAACCTGCTGCGCTTACTCGGTCAGTATCCCTCTTACCTCCTATTAATGCATCAATCCAGATGCCTCTTAAAAGTTGCTAATGTGCCTGATTCCACCACCTCCCCTGGCAGCGCATTCCAGGCACCGACACTCTCTGTGTGGAAAACATCCCTCGCACATCTCCCTTAATATTTCATCCTGCCATCTTGAACCTGTGCCTCCTTGTAACTGAACCTTCCACCCTCGGAGAAAACCCTCTGACTATCCACCCTGTCTGTGCCTCCCACAATTTTGTAGACCTCTATCAGGTCTCCCCTCAGCCTTAGTCTTTCCAGTGAAAACAATCCTGATTTATTCAACCTCTCCTCATAGCCAGCGGAGCTGACTTCTCTCTCAGTTAAGTTACTGTTATAAACACCATTCCTCTCACAATAACTGCTTCCCCCATCATCACGCCCTCACTCCCGCCCCATCTATCCTTCTGTCTTCCTCTGTTTCACTTTCACTCACTCAGAGTCTTCCTCTCTCACTCTTACCCATTCACTTTCCCAGCCTCGCACCCTTTCTAGATTCAGCCCATCCCACAAGCCGTCCCTCTCTCTCGTGTTCATCTCTCTCCTTCCACATCTGGGCACGTTTCTGAACACTGTATCAGATGTGGGTGCAGTGTCATTTGGAGCCTGTGCATTGCTGGTCACAGTTAAATCTGTGATTTTACTGCTCTAAGAGGTGATGTGATTGTATCTGCTGCAGGGCCTGCATTTTCTGAGATGTCCCATTGCTTCTGAATATTTTCTCAGTTTGAACAGCTGCAGTAGATTTCGGGATAAAAACACAATTCTTTGCAGACAAAACAGTTGCAAATTATTGATCAACATAATTTTGCAATTGATGCCAAACTCTAACCCACTGAAATCACATCACAGAATGTCCACAGTTAAAGATCACACAGAGAGACACGGTAACAATTGAAACTCAATTACTGAAACGTCACAGTCCAGTAACAGATATCACTGAAACTATCTGAGATCTAGAGGTGGGACTGATGGTGTTTGAGTGGACAGCATCTTTCCACTTGTTATTAGTTGATAAATGTGATCAACAGAATCCAGTGTTTGGAAAGAAGTCAGTACTAAAAATAAATATTTTCCATCACTGAACTCAATGTCGTAATCTGTTTGTTCATATATTTAAAAAAACTTCAAACCAGGTTTCTGCCGCAATGTCCCTAAGGTGACTTTACAGTGTATAAATTAAAGGCTTTGAGAATATATAACGTCAGATGTTAAAGTCAGAGAGACTGCCAAGAGCTCGAAGGGACACATCACTTCACACTGAAGATGCTGTATCCAGTTCAGATAGCTGAGAAAATAATCTACCCAATCATCGCCATTATTGGTGTTCCCGGTGAGTGACTCTAACCATTGAGGTTGTGTAAATCTGTGTGTGAACGGCTCTCTGATTCTAAACTCTGACTGAAAATGCTCCATGCTGATCTCGAGGTCACTGTTATAAAGACACCAGGTCAACGATGTAATTTACTTCAATCAAATGGCTTGAAATATCTCTGTGTTTTTAATCCTTTTCATCAACTGACAATGAGCCTCTGTATGTTATTCACGGGCTCACTGCTCAATGAAGTTAATGTATTGAGGAGTGAACTACTCAATCTTATCTATTGTAAGATTGGACCTCAGTGAAGGTGATCTCTCTGAAATAATGTTCAGTGGGAGTAAGAATATAATGGAAAATTGAGTGTGGGTCACTAACCGGAGTGGAATCCCTGACACCAGTGAACAAGTATTGCAGGGTATATTTGTCAGTGTAAAATTGTACTGATTGTGGTTCTTTCACCTGAGTGGAATATCTGATCGAAGTCTCCTTTAATATCTGGCACCATCTGTCCAAGTAGAATTGTATTGTGTTTCGGAAAAGAATTGCAATGAAATAAGTTGTTTCAGTTTTAAATATATCCTATTTTAATTTGGTGAGTGAGATGTCCATTCTGTGGAGCTGCCTCAGTCTTTTATCTTTGAAATATGTTGAAAGCAGGAAGAGTTTGGCTTTTTTTGGTGGTCAGTGGATGATGTGAAATTTCTCCATACCTCGGCTTTGTGTTGAAAAGAAAGAGGTTTCAGCGACTTCCTGATATTTAAACAAACCAATTACAAACCGTGCAGTATTCAGGGATTGTCAAACATTTTGTGAATTGTTCACATTTCCATTAATCTATAAATGAACTCCAATGGGTTTTTTTCTGGGTTGTTGTGGTTCTGTCTAAACTGTGTTGCTTCTGAAAGCGATTTGTGAATCTGATCACCTGAAGCCCTGAACTCCTCGAAAACATTCAGATACTTGATTTCTACAGAGTGATTGGGAAACATATTGTTCTGATCAGAATGAAGAACCTGACACTGAGCTGTGGTGAAATTGATTTCCAATTCCAATACCCAATTTGCAAGTTTATAATTTATTATTAATGTGTTATTGTGTTGAGTTGTATTCTTCCACTCTGCTCATTCTCATTCTCAGTTTGGATTGTTTGGTAAATTTTGAAACTATAATTTTGCTTCCCTATTCCATATTGTTGATGTAAATGGTGAAGGAAAGTGATCCCAGCGCTGATCCTTGTGGAAAACCACTTCCCACCTTCCAGCAGTCAGAGTAAATCCCTTTAACTCCCACTGCCTGTGTTGTGTCTTTGTAACCAGCTTCTAGTCATTCTGCTGCTGGTCCTCTAACTCCACTTGCTCTGAGTTTACTGAAGTCTGTTAACTTACTGAAGGTATCTAGAAACACCATGTGTCGGACATCGACCAGATCATTCCTGATCATTGTAAAAATTATTCAATTAAATCTGTCAAGATGATCTTAATTTTGGAACATGTGTTGAATGCTCTTTATCACAGCCTGTGTTACTTGATGTATTTTTTTACTCTTTTGAAGTTAGTTCATTTCTTTTTTTATGTTGAGGTTGTGACTGGACAACTGTTCTTTGGATTTTTTAAAATTTAATTTCTGTTTAAACTCAAGAAAAAACATAAACCTTCTATTGTTTTCCATTCCAGTGGGTAACTTCTGATGATCAGCTGCTTAAGAAGACAGACATGACAATTTTCTTTATCAGCTGATGTAGAGAAGATAGGAGCAGGGAGGTCATGATGGAGATGTATGAAACACTCATTTGTCTTCAGCTCGAGGACTGTGAGGAGTTCTGGGGGCCTCACTAGACGGAGGATGTGATTGCTCTGGAAGGAACGCAAAGGAGATTCACCAGGATGTTGCCCGGGCAGCAGTGTTTCTGCAGTGAAGACTGTTTACAATTTACATAGATGATCTGGAGGAGGGGACTGAATGTAGGGTATTCAAGTTTGCTGATGACACGAAGGTGAGTGGGAAAGCGAATTGCGTGGAGGACACGGAAAGTTTGCAGAGAGATTTGGATAGGCTGAGCGAGTGGGCGAGGATCTGGCAGATGGAATATAACGTTAGCAAATGTGAGGTTATCCACTTTGGAAGAAATAATAGTAAATTGGAATATTATTTAAATGGAGAAAAATTACATCGTGCGACTGTGCAGAGGGACCTGGGGGTCCTTGTGCACGAATCGCAAAAACTCAGTCTGCAGGTGCAGCAGGTGATCAAGAAGGCGAATGGAATGTTGGCCTTTATCGCGAGGGGGATAGAATATAAAAGCAGGGAGGTCTTGCTGCAACTGTACAAGGCACTGGTGAGGCCACAACTGGAGTACTGTGTGCAGTTTTGGTCCCCTTATTTGCGAAAGGATATATTGGCCTTGGAGGGAGTGCAAAGAAGGTTCACCAGGTTGATACCGGAGTTGAGGGGTGTAGCTTATGAGGAGAGATTGAACAGATTGGGTCTGTACTCGTTGGGGTTTAGAAGGATGAGGGGTGATCTTATAGAGACATATAAGATAATGAAGGGGCTGGATAGGGTAGAGGTGGAGAGATTCTTTCCACTTAGAAGGGAAACCAGAACTAGAGGGCACAGCCTCAATATCAGGGGGGGGGGGGCGGTTCAGAACAGAGTTGAGGGGGAACTTCTTCTCTCAGAGGGTGGTGAATCTCTGGAATTCTCTGCCCATTGAAGTGGTGGAGGCTTCCTCGTTGAATATGTTTAAATCATGGGTAGATAGTTTTCTGATCGATAAGGGAATTAGGGGATATGGGAAGCAGGCGGGTAAGTGGAACTGATTCGCTTCAGATCAGCCATGATCTTGTTAAATGGCGGGGCAGGCTCGAAGGGCCAGATGGCCTACTCCTGCTCCTATTTCTTATGTTCTTATGTTCTTAAGACAGGCTGTTTAGGCTGGGGTTGTTTTCCACAGAACAGTGATGGCGAAGCGTGGACATCATTGAGGTGTTCAAAATTATGAGGGACAAAGATAGGATAGTTAAGAAGAAACTTCTTCCCCGAGCAGAGGGGTCAATGTGCAAGGTGTGTAGACTAAGGTCATCAGCAGGAGGGTTAGAGGGTTTCTGAGGAAAATAAAATGTTCCTGTGTTATTTCGGAAATCCTGCTGGTCATCCTGCACAGCAAGATCCCATAATCACACTGCAATGTGGGAGCAGTCAGATTTAAAACACAATTGTAGGTGTGAATTGGTGAAAAGCTAAAACACATCATCACAGATTCACCCTCAGTAACACAATCACTGTTTACAAATCCAACCTTTTGGGAGGAGCAAGGAATTGATTAAGGAAATAAAAATAGAGTATGAAAGTAATCTACCGTGGAAGATAACAACTGACTTTAAAAAATATCAATTGGTATGAAAAGAGAAACAGATTGACAAACTAGGACCTTTGCAGTCAGAAATGTGCGATCCCCTAACGGGGAACAAAGTAATAGCTGAGGAATTAAATTGAAGATTGCTTTGATCTTCAGAAAGGAAGATGTGAATAATGTGCCAAAAGTTATTCTTCAGTAATAAATTTTTGAGAGAAGCTGAAGGAAATTTGAATTTGGAGAGAAATGGTTTTGGGGAAAATGATGGGATTGAAGGTGGATCAATCTCCAGGTCCTGATAACCTTCATCCCAGAGTACTTAAGGAAGTTTTAGAACAAACAAAGAACAAAGAACAATACAGCACAGGAACAGGCCCTTCGGCCCTACAAGCCCGCGCCGCTCCCTGGTTCAAACTAGACCATTCTTTTGTATCCCTCCATTCCCACTCTGTTCATGTGGCTATCTAGATAAGTCTCAAACGTTCCCAGTGTGTCCGCCTCCACCACCTTGCCTGGCAGCGCATTCCAGGCCCCCACCACCCTCTGTGTAAAATATGTCCTTCTGATATCTGTGTTAAACCTCCCCCCCTTCACCTTGAACCTATGACCCCTCGTGAACGTTACCACCGACCTGGGGAAAAGTTTATCACCGTTCACCCTATCTATGCCTTTCATAATTCTATACACCTCTATTACGTCTCCCCTCATCCTCCGTCTTTCCAGGGAGAACAACCCCAGTTTACCCAATCTCTCCTCATAACTAAGCCCCTCCATACCAGGTAACATCCTGGTAAACCTCCTCTGTACTCTCTCCAAAGCCTCCATGTCCTTCTGGTAGTGTGGCGACCAGAACTGGACGCAGTATTCCAGATGCGGCCGAACCAACGTTCTATACATCTGCAACATCAGACCCCAACTTTTATACTCTATGCCCCATCCTATAAAGGCAAGCATGCCATATGCCTTCTTCACCACCTTCTCCACCTGTGACGTCACTTTCAAGGATCTGTGGACTTGCACACCCAGCTCCCTCTGCGTACTTACACCCTTTATGGTTCTGCCATTTATCGTCTATCACCTCCCTACATTATTTCTACCAAAATGCATCAATTCGCATTTATCAGGATTGAACTCCATCTGCCATTTCTTTGATCAAATTTCCAGCCTATCTCTATCCTTCTGTCGCTTCTGACAATGCTCCTCACTATCTGCAAGTCCTGCCGATTTTGTGTCGTCCGCAACCTTACTGATCACCCCAGTTACACCTTCTTCCAGATCATTAATATAAATCACAAACAGCAGAGGTCCCAATACAGAGCCCTGCGGAACACCACTAGTCACAGGCCTCCAGCCGGAAAAAGACCCTTCCACTACCACCCTCTGTCCTCTGTGACCAAGTAAGAAGTTTAACAACACCAGGTTAAAGTCCAACAGGTTTATTTGGTAGCAAAAGCCACACAAGCTTTCGAGGCTCTGAGCCCCTTCTTCAGGTGAGTGGGAATTCTGTTCACAAACAGAACTTATAAGACACAGACTCAATTTACATGAATAATGGTTGGAATGCGAATACTTACAACTAATCCAGTCTTTAAGAAACAAAACAATGGGAGTGGAGAGAGCATCAAGACAGGCTAAAAAGATGTGTATTGTCTCCAGACAAGACAGCCAGTGAAACTCTGCAGGTCCACGCAACTGTGGGAGTTACAAATAGTGTGACATAAATTCTGATTCTAGGATCGCATGATAAAGACTCAGGAGGAAAAAAGCAGAAATATTTATGTGAAATAGTGTGACATAAACCCAATATCCCGGTTGAGGCCGTCCTTGTGTGTGCGGAACCTGGCTATCAGTTTCTGCTCCGCGACTCTGCGCTGTCGTGTGTCGCGAAGGCCGCCTTGGAGAACGCTTACCCGAATATCAGAGGCCGAATGCCCGTGACCGCTGAAGTGCTCCCCAACAGGAAGAGAACAGTCTTGCCTGGTGATTGTCGAGCGGTGTTCATTCATCCGTTGTCGCAGCGTCTGCATAGTTTCCCCAATGTACCATGCCTCGGGACATCCTTTCTTGCAGCGTATCAGGTAGACAACGTTGGCCGAGTTGCAAGAGTATGTACCGTGTACCTGGTGGATGGTGTTCTCACGTGAGATGATGGCATCTGTGTCGATGATCCGGCACGTCTTGCAGAGGTTGCTGTGGCAGGGTTGTGTGGTGTCTTGGTCACTGTTCTCCTGAAGGCTGGGTAGTTTGCTGCGGACAATGGTCTGTTTGAGGTTGTGCGGTTGTTTGAAGGCAAGAAGTGGGGGTGTGGGGATGGCCTTGGCGAGATGTTCGTCTTCATCAATGACATGTTGAAGGCTCCGGAGGAGATGCCGTAGCTTCTCCGCTCCGGGGAAGTACTGGACAACGAAGGGTACTCTGTCCACTGTGTCCCGTGTTTGTCTTCTGACGGCCTCAACCGGGATATTGGGTTTATGTCACACTATTTCACATAAATATTTCTGCTTTTTTCCTCCTGAGTCTTTATCATGCGATCCTAGAATCAGAATTTATGTCACACTATTTGTAACTCCCACAGTTGCGTGGACCTGCAGAGTTTCACTGGCTGTCTTGTCTGGAGACAATACACATCTTTTTAGCCTGTCTTGATGCTCTCTCCACTCCCATTGTTTTGTTTCTTAAAGACTGGATTAGTTGTAAGTATTCGCATTCCAACCATTATTCATGTAAATTGAGTCTGTGTCTTATAAGTTCTGTTTGTGAACAGAATTCCCACTCACCTGAAGAAGGGGCTCAGAGCCTCGAAAGCTTGTGTGGCTTTTGCTACCAAATAAACCTGTTGGACTTTAACCTGGTGTTGTTAAACTTCTTACTGTGTTTACCCCAGTCCAACGCCGGCATCTCCACACCACTCTGTGACCAAGCCAGTTCTCCACCCATCTAGCCACCTCCCCCTTTATCCCATGAGATCCAACCTTTTTCACCAGCCTACCATGAGGAACTTTGTCAAACGCTTTACTAAAGTCCATATAGACGACATCCACGGCCCTTCCCTCGTCAACCATTTTGGTCACTTCTTCAAAAAACTCCACCAGGTTAATGAGGCATGACCTCCCTCTCACAAAACCATGCTGACTATCGTTAATGAGTTAATTCCTTTCTAAATGCGCATACATCCTATCTCTAAGAATCATCTCCAACAACTTCCCCACCACGGACGTCAAGCTCACCGGCCTATAATTACCCGGGTTATCCTTCCTACCCTTCTTAAATAACGGGACCACATTAGCTATCCTCCAATCCTCTGGGACCTCACCTGCGTCCAGTGACGAGACAAAGATTTGCGTCAGAGGCCCAGCGATTTCATCTCTCGTCTCCCTGAGCAGCCTTGGATAGATTCCATCAGGCCCTGGGGATTTGTCAGTCTTTAAATTCTCTAACAAACCTAACACTTCCTCCTTTGTAATGGAGATTTTCTCCAACGGGTCAACACTCCCCTCCGAGACACTCCCAGTCAACACATCCCTCTCCTTTGTGAATACCGACGCAAAGTATTCATTTAGGATCTCCCTTACTTCTTTGGGCTCCAAGCATAATTCCCCACTTTTGTCCCTGAGAGGTCCGATTTTTTCCCTGACAACCCTTTTGTTCCTAACGTATGAATAAAATGCCTTGGGATTCTCCTTAATCCTGTCTGCCAAGAACATTTCGTGACCCCTTTTTGCTCTTCTAATTCCCCGTTTGAGTTCTTTCCTACTTTCTTTGTACTCCTCCAGAGCTCCCTCCGTTTTTAGCTGCCTGGACCTACCATACGCCTCTCTTTTCTTTTTGACCAGTCCTTCAATTTCCCTGGTTATCCACGGTTCTCGAATCCTACCCTTCCTATCCTTCTTTTTAACAGGCACATGCCTGTCCTGTAGCCCTAACAACTGTTCCTTAAAAGACTCCCACATGCCAGATGTGGATTTACCCTCAAACAGCCTCTCCCAATCAACAGCTGCCAATTTCTGCCTAATCCCACTAAAGTTAGCCTTCCCCCAATCCAACACCTTACCCTTGGGACACCACTCATCCTTTTCCATCACTATCCTAAAGCTAACAGAATTGTGGTCACTATTTGCCACATGTTCCCCTCCCGAAACTTTGAAGACCTGACCAGGCTCATTCCCCAGTACGAGGTCCAGTATAGCCCCCTCTCTAGTCGGGCTATCTACATATTGTTCCAAAGAACCCTCCTGTACGCATTTTACAAATTCCTCCCCATTCAGAGTCACTGCTCTCAGCGATTTCCAGTCTATACCAGGGAAATTGAAGTCTCCCACTACAACAACCCTATGTTTCCTGCACCTATCCAGTATCTCCTGACATATCCGTTCTTCCACTTCCCTTGGGCTGTTGGGGGGGGCCTGTAGTATACCCCCAACATAGTGACTGTGCCCTTCCAGTTTCTAAGCTCCACCCAGAGTGACTCGTTACACGACCCCTCTGAATTGTCCTCCCTCTGCACCGCTGTAATATGCTCTCCAACTAATACTACTACTCCCCCACCTCTTTTGACCCCTCCTCTGTCTCGCCTAGAACACTTGTACCCCGGAATATTTAGCTGCCAGTCCTGTCCCTCTTTCAACCAAGTCTTGTCTCTTCCTGGGAATCGCAGATCCAATGGTGGTTACTTTCCAATTTTATTGGACTCTGGGCTGGTTCCTACAGACTGGAGGGTAGCTAATGCAAGCCCGGTATTCAGACAGGACTGGAGAGAGAAAACAGTGAACTATAGACCAGTGAGCCTAACGTCGGTGCTGGGGAAGTTGCAAGAGTCAAATTTCAAGGGTTTGATAACTTGGCATTTGGAAGGCAGCGCCATAATCAGACAAAGGCAGCATGGAATTACTAAAGGGAAAGCATGATTGGAATATCTTGGCATTGTTTGAGGGTGGAACTAGTTTGGTGTACCGAAGGGAACCAGTGGATGTGGTTAATTCCAGAAGGGTTACTGAATGCATCATCTCCAAATTTGCAGATGGTACAAAGCTGGGTGGGAGGGTGAACTGTGAGGAGGGTGCAGAGAATATTCAGCGTGATTTGGACAGGCTGAGGGTGTGGTCATACGCATGGCAGATGCAGTTTAATGTGGATCACTGTGAGGATATCGACTCTGGTAGGAATATTAGGAAGACATGTTATTATTGAATGGGTGTAAATTGAGGGAGGTGGATACTCATCAAAACCTTGGTCTCCTCGTGCATCATTCACTGCACGGAACCAGGCAGGTACAGCAGGCAGGAATGGAGCTCAATGGTCTGTAAGCTTTCATAGCTACATGATTCCTATTGAGGGATAGGGATGAGTTGCTGCAATTAATAAAGGATTGGTGAGGCCACACCTGGAGGTTTTTGGACAGTTTTGGTGTCCTTATCTGAGGAAGGATGTCCTTGCTATAGAGGAAGTACAGCGACGGTTTACCAGGCTGATTCCTGGGATGGCAGGTCTGTCATATGAGGAGAGATTAGATTGGTTAGGATTATATTCAATAGAAATTTATAGAGTGAGAGGGGACCTCATAGAAACGTATTAAATTCTAACAGAATGAGGCAGGGTCGATTCAGAAAGAATGTTCCCAATGGTGGGGGAGTCGAGAACTAGGGGTCATAGTTTTAGGATTAGGGACAAAGCTTTTGGAGCTGAGGTGGGGAGAAATTTATTCAGTCAGACGGTGGTGAATGTGTGGGATTCACTACCACAGAATGTTGTTCAGACAAATGCATTCAGAATAGTGAGAGGGGATCTCAGAGAAACTTATAAAATTCAAACAGGATTCGAACGGGTCGATTCAGAAAGAAAGTTACCAATGGTGGGGGAGTCCACAACTCGCTATCTTCGTTTGATGATGAGAGCAAACCTTTTCAGAACTGAGGGGAGGTGAAATTTCTTCAGTCAGAGGGTGGTGAATGTGTGGAATTCACAGGCATTCTGTGACTTCAAAAATAAATGAGATATAGCTCTTGGGGCTAAAGGGATAAAAGGATATGGGGTCAGGGTGAATCAAGTTATTAAATTTGATGATCAGCCACAATAATAATGAATGGCGGCGCAGGTTCCTACTCACGCTTCTAGTTTATGTGTTTCAATGACTGGGGGGCTCGGCTGGAATGATACAGTGGAGGACCCCCTAAACACGTCCTCTCTCCCCCCACCCACCCTCCCTCACCCCCCACCCCCTCCCCCCGACAATTTATCTTCTCACCGCTCCCTTCCTCTCGGCCTTCTCTCTCTCTCTCTCTTACACCTTCCTCTTTTTCTCTCTCTCCCTCACTGATAACACAATCTAATGAGAACGTTGGGTGAGAGAGTTTGAAAACCGACAATTGCATCCTGAGTGGAATGAATTGCCGCGGCTGCTGCAGTTTTATTTAATGATTGATCTCATAAAATTAAACACAGTAACTGTATGGAATGAAGCGAATGGAAAAGGCATCCTGAGGGCCCTGAGATTAGGCCTTGAATTCAGGCCTAGTCCCAGAGGATGCAATAAACCTTGGGGACAAAGAACAGAATTCTCCCCACCCCAGTGAAACAGAACTGTCCTTTCCAGCCCCAAAACATCCCACACACGGATGGAAAGGGCGAGAGGGGAAAAGAGAACCACTGTTCCCCACCCCCTGTCCCGCCCGCACACCCCTCATACACCCCACAACAATAAAAAAACAGCAAATCACAATGGGATTTTATTTTCCATGAACTACAAGATGCAACATTGAAGCAAATGGTTGGAGAGAGAGAGGGAACGTTGTGATGACAGAGGCCGAGATATTGAACCCCCTGCCCTACCCACTCCCTCATAAAAAATAATAAATCCTCCAAATCGCACCACCCTGTCTAAAAATACAAACAGGACACAGGGATTGAGCATAAGTCTTTACCAAGGCCAGGGGTTTGATTTTTAGCCCCTCCACCCTCCCAAATTTCCCTTTTAAGTTGTGTGATTACCATTTGCAGTTCTGTAAATGCTGCAAGTCATTGATGCACAGCACGATCCCATGGACAGCAATGTTTCCACACCGCCCAGCCCAGGAGGCAAGTGGCTAAAACCTCAACTGGGAAGAAACTGTTCATTTCCTCAGGATACATTTCAAAACAGACTGTCTCAGGACTGGAGTGTTTGAACATCACGCTTTCTGGAAAGATGTGACAGGGACATCAGCAGTTACTGCTCTCAGGAAACCCTCTACCCCCGAATCCTGTGACATTTTCCCTCCAGCCCAACTCCACAATGTTCAGCTATCTCTCCCCCTCTATAACCTGATCCTCCCTTTTCTCTCTCACTCTGTAACATCAGTCCTTCCTCAGCCTGTCCCCCAACTCTCTCACTTCCTCCCTCACAAGCCACACAATGGAGATACAGAGACACAGATAGAGAGACAGTGTCATGAGACAGAGGTTGATGCCCTTTTAACAAGCCACGCCGAATTCCCCAAAGAGGAATACCTTGCTTTGTAATGTGAGAAAGGTGTGTGGGAAGGTGTGAACTGTTCTTCATTAACATTTAGTGGTTAACTGACAGAAATATCTGACACTCACTTTAAGTGAACAATTAACAATTTAATAATTTAACCAACAGGGAACTTTAGTTAAAGAAGGCGAAGGCGACTGGGGAGAGTTTAAACTTGATAGGTTGGGGGGAGGGGATCGAGGCAAGGTGACTCGGAGTGAGGAAGTTAGCTCACAAACAGAGTAGGGTTATAGGCGGTGCAAGAGGGAGGATGGACGGGGGATAGAGAAGTGGAGAGAAGGGGAGAGCTCACACCAAAGGATTGAGATGTGTTTACTTTAATGCCAGAAGTATAGTGAATAAAGGGGATGAGCTCAGAGCATGGATCGATGCCTGGAAGTGTGATGAGGTGGCCATTACAGAGACTTGGATGTCTCAGGGACAGGACTGGTTACTCCAGGTGCCGGGATTCAGATGTTTCAGGAAGGACATGGAGGGAGGCAAGAGAGGGGGTGGCGTGGCACTGCTGATCAGGGATAGTGTCACAGGTGTAGAGAAGGTGTAAGGTGTGGAGGGATTGTCCACAGAGTCTCTGTGGGTGGAAGTTCGGAGTGGGAAGGGGTCGGTCACTTTGCTGGGAGTTTTCCATCGGCCGCCCAATAGTGACAGGGAGGTGGAGGAGCAGATAGGGACACAGATCCTGGGGAGTTGCAGTAATAGCAGATTTGCTGTGATGGGAGACTATAATTTCCCAAACATAGATTGGAATATCCCTAGGGTAAGGAGATTGGATGGGGAGGAGTTCGTTCGGCGTGTTCAGGAGGGTTTCCTGACACAGCCTGTGGACAAGCCAACAGGAGGAGAGGCGTTTGACAAAGTGCCTCATGGTAGGCTGGTGCAAAACGTTGGATCTCATGGGATAAAGGGGGAGGTGGGTAGATGGGTGGAGAACTGGCTTGGTCACAGAAGACAGAGGGTGGTAGTGGAAGGGTCTTTTTCCGGCTGGAGGCCTGTGACTCGTGGTGTTCCGCAGGGCTCTGTATTGGGACCTCTGCTGTTTGTGATTTATATAAACGATCTGGAAGAAGGTGTAACTGGGGTGATCAGTAAGTTTGCGGACGACACGAAAATGGCTGGACTTGCAGATAGTGAGGAACATTGTCAGAGGCTACAGAAGGATATAGATAGGCTGGAAATTTGGGCAAAGAAATGGCAGATGGAGTTCAATCCTGATGAATGCGAAGTGATGCATTTTGGTAGAAATAATGTAGGGAGGAGCTATACGATAAATGGAAGAACCATAAAGGGTGTAGATACGCAGAGGGACCTGGGTGTGCAAGTCCACAGATCCTTGAAGGTGACGTCACAGGTGGAGAAGGTGGTGAAGAAGGCATATGGCATGCTTGCCTTTATAGGACGGGGCATAGAGTATAAAAGTTGGGGTCTGATGTTGCAGATGTATAGAACGTTGGTTCGGCCGCATTTGGAATACTGCGTCCAGTTCTGGTCGCCACACTACCAGAAGGACATGGAGGCTTTGGAGAGAGTACAGAGGAGTTTTACCAGGATGTTGCCTGGTATGGAGGGGTTTAGTTATGAGGAGAGATTGGGTAGACTGGGGTTGTTCTCCCTGGAAAGACGGAGAATGAGGGGAGATCTAATAGAGGTGTATAAAATTATGAAAAGCATAGATAGGGTGAACAGTGGGAAGCTTTTCCCCAGGTCGGCGGTGATGTTCACGAGGGGTCATAGGTTCAAGGTGAAGGGGGGGAGGTTTAACACAGATATCAGAAGGACATATTTTACACAGAGGGTGGTGAGGGCCTGGAATGCGCTGCCAGGCAAGGTGGTGGAGGCGGACACACTGGGAACGTTTAAGACTTATCTCGATAGCCACATGAACGGAGTGGGAATGGAGGGATACAAAAGAATGGTCTAGTTTGGACCAGGGAGCGGCACGGGCTTGGAGGGCCTATTCCTGTGCTGTATTGTTCTTTGTTCTTTGTACTTGATCTCATTCTGACCAATGAGCCTAGACAGGTGTCAGATTTCTCAGTGGGAGAGCATCTTGGGAATAGCGATCATAACCCTATCTCCTTTATGCTTGCATTGGAAAAAGAGAGGATCCAGCAAGCTAGGAAAGCGTTTATATTGAGTAGGGGAAAATATGAAGACATAAGGCAGCAAATTAGAGGAGTAAATTGGAAGGGGGTGTTCTCGGGGAAATCTACTGAAGAGAGGTGGCAGTTTTTCAAGGAATGTCTGTCGAGGGTTCTACAGGACAATGTTCCGAGCAGACAGGGAGGAGTTGTTAGGTTAAAGGAACCGTCGTGCACGAAAGCTGTGCGGGACCTAGTCGAGAAGAAAAGGAAAGCGTACAAAAGGTTCAGAGAGCTTGGCGAAGAGAGGGATCTAGATGAGTATACCGCTTGTAGGAAGGGACTAAAGAAGGAAATTAGGAGAGCCAGAAGGGGTCACAATAAGGCCTTGGCAAGTAGAATTAAGGAAAACCCGAAGGCGTTCTATAAATATGTGAAGAGCAAAAAGGATGAGATGTGATGGAATAGGGCCTATAAAAGGTGAAGGCGGGAAAATCTGTACGGAACCATTAAAAATGGCAGAGGTGCTTAATGAGTATTTTGCCTCGGTTTTCACAGAGGAGAAGGACATGGGTGGATGTACTGTGGGCTTGCGGTGGACTGAAAAGATTGAGTCTGTGGACTTTAACAAAGAGGTTGTGCTGGAATCTTTGAATGGCATCAAGATAGATCAGTCGACGGGTCCGGATGGGATGTACCCCAGGTTACTGTGGGAGACAAGGGAAGAGATTGCAGAGCCTTTGGCGATGATCTTTGAGTCATCGATGGAGACGGGAGAAGTGCCGGATGATTGGAGGATTGCAGATGTGGTTCCTATTTTCAAGAAGGGGAATAGGGATAGCTCAGGTAATTACCGACCGTTGAGTCTAATCTCAGTGGTTGGTAAGCTGATGGAGAAGATCCTGAGCGACAAGATTTATGAGCATTGAGATTTGTTTAGTATGCTCAAGAATGCTCAGCATGGTTTTGTCAAAGGCAGATCTTGCCTTACGAGCCTGGTGGAGTTCTTCGAAAATGTGACTAAACACATTGACGAAGGGAAAGCGGGAAAGGCGTTTGATAAGGTCCCCCATGCAAGGCTTCTAAAAAAAGTGAGAGGGCATGGGATCCAAGGGGCTGCTGCCCTGTGGATCAAGAACTGGCTTGCCCAAAGGAGGCAGAGAGTGTTTATAGATGGGTCTTTTTCTAATTGGCGGTCGGTCACCAGTGGTGTGCCCCAGGGATCTCCCAGGGATCTGTTCTGGGACCCTTGCTGTTTGTCATTTTCATAAATGACCTGGATGAGGAAGTGGAGGGATGGGTTGGTAAGTTTGCGGACGACACGAAGGTTGGTGGGTTGTGGATAGTCTGGAGGGATGTCAGAAGTTACAGAGGGACATAGATAGGATGCAAGACTGGGCGGAAAAGTGGCAGATGGACTTCAACCCAGATAAATGCGTAGTGGTCCATTTTGGCAGGTCGAGTGGGATGAAAGAGTACAATATAAAGGGAAAGACTCTGAGTACGGTAGAGGATCAGAAGGGCCTTGGGGTCCGGGTCCATAGGACTCTAAAATCGGCCCCGCAGGTGGAGGAGGTGGTTAAGAAGGCGTATGGTGTGCTGGCCTTTATCAATCGAGGGACTGAGTTTAAGAGTCCGGGGATAATCATGCAGCGATATAAAACCCTCGTCAGAACCCACTTGGAGGACTGTGCTCAGTTCTGGTCGCCTCACTATAGGAAGGATGTGAAAAAGATTGAAAGGTTGCAGAGGAGATTTACAAGGTTGTTGCCTGGATTGAGTGGCATGCCTTCTGAGGATAGGCTGAGGGAGCTCGGTCTTTTCTCCTTGGAGAGATGAAGGATGAGAGGAGACCATTAGAGGTGTACAAGATGTTGAGAGGCATAGATCGGGTGGACTCTGAGATGCTTTTTCCCAAGGTGGAAATGTCTGCTACGGGAGGACACAGGTTTAAGGTGATGAGGGGTAGGTACAGGGGAAATGTTGGGGGGAAGTTTTTCACACAGAGGGTGGTGGGCGAGTGGAATCGGTTGCCGTCAGTGGTGGTGGAGGCAAACTCAATACGGTCTTTCAAGAGACTCCTGGATGAGTACATGGGACTTAATAGGATGGAGGGTAATGGGTAGGCCTAAAAGGTCGGGATATGTTCGGCACAACTTGTGGGGCCGAAGGGCCTGTTTTGTGCTGTAGTTTTCTATGTTTCTATGTTTCTAAGTAGCATTGTGATTAAAGTAAGATTCGACTGGAATGTTGTTCAAATACACACAAGGACATTCATTAACAGAAAACAAAGAACATAATTTAGTCACTCGCAAAAATGTATCCAACTAGATTTTGTGGCTTTGGAAAACCTTTGGCGATCGTTAAGGTGTGGGATGGAAGGAAATTTGGCCGAATGGATAAGTACCTGGCGATCTCATAGAAGACAGAGGTTGGTGGTGGATGGAAAGTTTTCAGACTGGAGACCAGTTACCAGCGGTGTACCACAGGGATCAGTGCTTGGTCCTCTGCTATTTGTGATTTTTATCAATGACTTGCAGGAGGGGGCTGAAGGGTGGATCAGTAAATTTGCTGATGACACCAAGATGGGTGGAGTAGTGGATGAGGTGGAGGGCTGTTGTCGGCTGCAAAGAGACATAGAGAGGATACAGAGCTGGGCCGAAAAATGGCAGATGGAATTTAACCCGGATAAGTGCGAGGTGATTCATTTTGGTAGGACAAATTTGAATGCGGATTACAGGGTCAACGGCAGGGTTCTGAGGAATGTGGAGGAACAGAGAGATCTTGGAATTCATATCCACTGATCTCTGAAGGTTGCCACTCAAGTAGATAGAGCCGTGAAGAAGGCCTGTAGTGTGTTAGCGTTTATTAACAGGGGGCTTGAGTTTAAGAGCCATGGGGTTATGCTGCAACTATACAGGACCTTTGTGAGACCATATTTGGAATATTGTGTGCAGTTCTGGTCGCCTCACTATGGGAAGGATGTGGAAGCATTGGAGGGAGTGCAGAGGAGATTAACCAGGATGCTTCCTGGTTTGGAGGGTAAGTCTTTTGAGGAAAAGTTGAGGGTGATGCGCGATTAATCCACTCGGGAGGCTAGATCGTACCCGGGAATAAAGGCTTTAATTCGCAACAAGAATAGAGCATACTGCTTAACAATACTATCCCAGACTAAGGGTCACTAGAAAGTGCAGTGACCTTTATACTCCTACAGAAAGGCGGAGCCAAACGGAGTGTATCACAGAACAATACCAACAGGTGGAACACCCCAACCCTAACCCCAACAGTAACAAGAGTAACATATGTACAAGTACCCATAGTGATAGCCATCTATGGTTCAGTACCCAAAGTGGTAACCGTCTATGGTTCACCACAGAGGGTGATGGGGCGTTTCTCTTTGGAGTGGAGGAGAGTGAGGGGTGACTTAATAGAGGTTTATAAGATGATGAGGGGGATAGATAGAGTGGACGTTCAGAGACTATTTCCTCGGCTGGATGTAACTGCGACTATGGGGCACAACTATAAGGTTCATATTGGGAGATCTTGGAGGGATGTCCGAGGTAGATTTTTTACTCAGAGAGTGGTTGGGTTGTGGAATGGACTGCCTGCAGGGATAGTGGAGTCGGACACTTGGAACTTTCAAGCGGTTATTGGATAGGCTTGTGGAGCACACCAGGATGATAGGGAGTGGGATAGCTTGATCTTGGTTTCAGACAAAGCTTGGCACAACATCGAGGGCAGAAGGGCCTGCACTGTGCTGTACTGTTCTATGTTCTATGTTCTATGTCTTTCTATTCCGCTACCTGCAAGTTATTTCTGATTCAGTTCGAGAGATGGAGCGGTCTATTAAGTGATATTCAAAGCTGGAGAGAGCTGCTCTTTCCCTCTCTAGGCGTTGAGAGGTGGCAGTCCTTCAGTTGAACTGCAGGCAGGCAGTCAATCTCCTATTTTAAACTGTGATGACCTATGAATTTTCCTGCACCAGGATTGATCTGATCTTGTCGACAACAATAAATTAACATTTGATAGCTTCCTGACAGCTGAGAGTCTTCTTTGAACTGATAGGCTGAACCCAAAATTCAAAAACCTGCAAAGCCTGTTACCATGGCAACCTTGATGCTTGGTCTTGGCTGCAAATGTTGCAGTCTGTGTGCTCTGTCTGTACCTGTAAGTCTCCAAGCATTGACACAAGTCCAACTTTAAAGGGACACAAAACCAGCTTTTAAAGGGACCACACTTCACAAACTCAGCTTCCCAACACCAGACATAGAGCGAGAGTTCCGACAATCACCGCCACAGCAAACTGTATTCAAATAGAACCCTGTGCATTTCATTTCACCCTCACATTTATCTCTCTGCCTCACACACATTTTTTACTCCACAATTACACCCGCCTCAAGTTAAACAGCTTTCATTCCAGGCCATCAAGAATTATTTACAGTGATGAGATTAATTGTTAATCTGACCTCACTGCTGTTAATTTAGAGATGACTGATATAACTTGTGCACAGGAAGATCCAAAGCACAGAGGCAGTTTCAAAATTCAGTTTAGAGTTTCTGATAATTGTTTTCTGTGTGTGTGCTTCTTGTTTTAATGTACAAAGTGAGGCTTGAATATTGGTCGCACAGTAAGATCCCACAGGCAGCAATGTGATATTGGCTGAATGTCCCCTCAGTCCTCTGCAGAAAGTGATCATGAACTCCCTCAGTCCCATTGTTCAAGTTGAAGCTTTTTTATATTCAAGGCCTTGGAACCTTCTTTGCAGTCAGTGAGCGATTTTCAAAGAGGATGTTCATTGTTACAAGGCAGACAAATGGCCCAGGACAGTGCATGCACAACAAGATCCCACAGCCGCTGCACTGCGAATCTAATCAAATGAGACACAGCCCTACCCCTGTCTCCATCCTCACACCTGCTGTGAGCCCCTTCCCCCAAAGCACCCAACAAAAAGCCCCACACACCTTCCACTCTGTGTGTGTGCATTGTCCCAAGTCTGGAGAATTCCCTTCACTTCCCTGGAAAGATGAAACTCTCTCTTAACACTGAGACAACCTTTAAAGCAAGATCTGCAGCAAGATCGCACAAGGTGCAGTTCGCAGTGTGGAGTGTGTTTTACACCGTTTAATAGAATGTAACCCTGAAAAGTATGAGCTGATACACTTTGGAAGGAGTAATTTGACAAGGAAGTACTCAATGAATGTTCGGACTTTCGGAAGATCTATGGTAGAATGTGACCTTGGCGTATTTGACCACAGATCTTTGAAAGCAGAAGGGCATGTTGGTAGGGTGGTGAAAATTCCATATGGGACACTTGCCTTTATCGTTCGAGGCATAGATGACAAAGGCAGGGAAGTAATGTTGGAATTGTCTCGATCTTTGGTGAGGCCCCAGCTGGAGTACTGTGTGCAGTTCTGATCACCACATTATAGGAAGGATGTATTTGCGCGAGATGGGTGTGCAGAGGAGATTCACCAAGATGCTGCCTTGGATGGAAGATCAACGTTATGAAAAGAGGTTGCGTGGGCTTGGGTTATTAACATTTTAGCAGAGAAGACTGAGGGGCGACCGGATCGAGGTAGACAAGATTATGAGGGCCATGGACAGAGTGGATAACGAGCAACTGTTCCACATATCTGAAGGGTCAGTCACGAGGGGACATAGGTTCACGGTGGGGGTAAGGAGGTTTTGGGGCAGCCGTGTGAGGAAATAATTTTTCACCAGAGGGTGGTGAGGGTCTGGAATGCGCTGTCCGGGAGGATGGTGGAGGTGGGTTGCCTCACATCCTTTAAAAGGTATCTGGATGAGCACTTGGCACAACATAACATTCAGGGCTCTGGGCCAAGTGCTGACAGATGGGGTTAGGTGGGATTTCAAGTATTTCTAATGTGACAGTGCAGACTCGATGGGCCGAAGGGCCTCTTCTGCACTGTATAGAACATAGAACATAGAACAGTACAACACAGAACAGGCCCTTCGGCCCACGATGTTGTGCCGAGCTTTATCAGAAACCAAGATCAAGCTATCCCACTCCCTATCATCCTGGTGTGCTCCATGTGCCCATCCAATAACCGCTTAAATGTTCCTAAAGTGTCTGACTCCACTATCACTGCAGGCAATCCATTCCACACCCCAACCTCTCTCTGCGTAAAGAACCTACCTCTGATATCCTTCCTGTATCTCCCACCACGAACACAAAAGTTATGCCCCCTTGTAATAGCTCCATCCACCCGATTAAATAGTCTTTGAACGTTCACTCTACCTATCCCCCTCATCATTTTATAAACATCTATTAAGTCTCCCCTCAGCCTCGTCCGCTCCAGAGAGAACAGCCCCAGCTCCCTCAACCTTTCCTCATAAGACCTACCCTGCAAACCAGGCAGCATCCTGGTAAATCTCCTCTGCACTCTTTCCAGGGCTTCCACATCCTTCTTATAGTGAGATGACCAGAACTGCACACAATATTCCAAAAGTTGTCACACCAAGGTCCTGTACAGTTGCAGCATAACCCCACGGCTCTTAAACTCCAACCCCCTGTTAATAAAAGCTAACCCACTACAGGCCTTCTTCACAGCTCTATCTACTTGAGTGGCAACCTTTAGAGATCTGTGGATATCGACCCCAAAATCTCTCTGTTCCTCCACAGTCTTCAGAACCCTGTATGATTCTATTGTTCTATAACCTCTCATTCTTGGTTCTCCTCATTCTCTCTCACTCTTTCCTTCCCTCAATTTATTCCAATCAGACAGAAACATTCAATTGGAGAGAGAGAGAGTTCCACAGAGAGAATCTTCTAAACCTGAATTAAAATGCCAGCCCTGCTCCATCCTGCCCACCCCCTGTCCCCTCTCAGTCTCTAGAAGCCGCTCAACTCCCTCTTTCAGTTTGGGAAGTGGCTCCTGATTCCTTCAGGACACTTTAAAAATCCTCCCAGACTATCTGACAGGGTTTGAGTGGAGCTGCAGCTAGTGACCACACACTGGAGACTCTCACATCCTGTCCCTCTTTCTCAAATGCTGTCCCTCCATCACCACCTCTGCTTTGACCTTCCACTCCCCTCGGGCCTCCCTCTGTCTCTGCTCCACTCCCTCCTTCTCTTTTCTCCTCCTGCCACTGTCTCGCTCTCTCATTGTAAAGATGGATGTTCTTATCTAGGGCCAGGTCTTTGCAACCACACTCACCACCTCTTACTCCATCCCTCCTTCTAACTTCCTATTTCTGTCCATATCTCTGCTTCTTTCCCTCTCTTTCATGTGCACTGTGTTGAAAGGAGCGATGCAATATTTCTGAGCCACACTGCCAATAACCACAAACAATATTGCTGTGAGGGGGTGGGAAGAACCACCTTATCTGGGGGTCTCCAGTTAGGAGTCAGTGCCCAGCTTCCTGTCTCTGGAGAATAGCCTCAGTCAGAGCCCTGAGATTCCTTATTTACACAAATCAATCAATAGATCGATTCATTTATTCATAAATAACTACTGGGAGGCTCATTTTACAAAGTCTACCAAAGGAATGGACACAGCTTGTCCCCAGTTTAAAGAGGGGAGTTTATCTCTTTCTGTCACTGAGGGGATATGTATCCAAACTCAGAATTCACATGGAGCTGGGTGGAGGATTACACCAAGCGCGAGGCTGGGGGAATGACATGTCTCCCCCCACCCCCACTTTGTCCTCTCTGGATATGGTCACAGTGCTGCCCATGGGATCATGCTGTGCTTAAAATCCCCACAAAGAAAGCTGGAAAGGGAGAGGGAGAGATTCTAGAGGGAGGTGAACAGGAATGGGGAGAAAGCGAGATGGAGAGAGCAATACTGGGGTGAGATAGAGAGATATGGGGAGAAACAGGAGGAGAGAGAGAACAATTGGAGAGCGATAGGGAGATATGGGGTAAAGTTATAATGAGAATGAAGAATGGAAACGCACTGGATAAGAGAGAAATCCAGATAGAGGGAATAAAGCTGGTCGGAGAGAAGAAGAGTTTAGGAAGAGATAGATAGGGAAGCAAAGGAGAAGGCAAAGAGAGAGGGAGAGAAGAAAGGAAAAAAGAGACGGACAGAGGATATAATCTGTAAATTAGAAGCAGAAAAGCTGCGGGGGAGAGTCAGAATGGGGAGGAAATCTGGAGAGGGGAAGTTAATAGAAAAATCCTGAATTGACTTCCAACTCCACCAGCTGTCCAGTCAGAGAGGTGTTCAATCCGGGGTGGGCTCTGATAATTGGGTGCAGAAGGGATTGCAGATTCTATCTCTGTCCACTTTGGGTCGAATTGGGAAACCCGTCCAGTCTGAATTAATCCCTGGAAAACACATCAGATGAGGAATCACCCCCACACCCCCCTTTCCCTCTCCCCCACACCCCCCTTTCCCTCTCCCCCCACACCCCCTTTCCCTCTCCCCCCACACCCCCCTTTCCCTCTCCCCCCACACCTCCCTTTCCCGCTCCCCCCACACCACCCTTTCCCTCTCACCCCCACACCCCCTTTCCCTCTCCCCCCACCCACACACCCCGATGCCTCTCACCCCCACACCCACTTTCCTTCACACCCCACACCTCCTTTCCCTCTCCCCCCCACACCCCCCTTTCCCTCTCACCCCCACACCCCCTTTCCCTCCCACCCCCACACCCCCATTCCCTCTCCCCCCCACACCCCCCTTTCCCCATTCTCCCGCAACCCCCGTTCCTCTCCCCCCCACACCCCACTTTCCCCATTCTCCCCCCACACCCCCCTTTCCCTCTCCCCCCCACACCCCCCTTTCCCTCTCCCCCCCACACCCCCCTTTCCCTCTCCCCGCACACCCCCCTTTCCCACTCCCCCCACACCCTCCTTTCCCTCTCCCCCCCACACCCCCCTTTCCCTCTCCCCCCCACACCCTCCTTTCCCTCTCACCCGCACATCCCCCTTTTCCTCTCCCCCCACACCCCCCATTCCCTCTCCCCCCACACCCCCCTTTCCCCATTCTCCCGCAACCCCCCGTTCCCTCTCCCCCCACACCCCCCTTTCCCCATTCTCCCCCCACACCCCCCTTTCCTCTCCCCCACACCCCCCCTTTCCCTCTCCCCCCCACACCCCCCTTTCCCTCTCCCCGCACACCCCCCTTTCCCAATTCTGCCCCCACACCCCCCCTTTCCCTCTCCCCCCACACCCACCTTCCCTCTCCCACCCCACCCCCCC